>NW_009620674.1:0-18812 GCF_000690535.1 Cariama cristata | reverse complement strand
ATCCAGCCTGTCTAGATCCCTCTGTAGTGATTTCCTACCCTCAATCAGATCAACACTCCCAGCTTGGTGTTGTCTGCAAACTTGCTGAGGGTGCACTCAATTCCTTCGTCCAAATCATCAATGAAGATGTTAAACAGAACTGGCCCCAAAACTGAGCCCTGAGGAACACCACTGGTGACCGGCCCCCAACTGGATTTAGCTCCATTCATCACCTCGGGGCGGGTGGGCCAAGCCGGTTTTTCCCCCAGCGGAGGGTATTCCTGGCCAGGCCATGAGCTGCCAATAAATCATAAATCTATGATGTGCCAAAACTCTAAATAGCGACCCGGTGAAAAAAAGAAATATGGGCAATTTGGACATAACTTTGTAACAGTGAAATATCTATGGTTGCCTGTATGGTATCATACCTAGATAAAAATGCTTGTATTGTTTTGTAAAAGAAAAGTCTTCTGAACTTTTTCAACTGCTGCTTATTGAAAGACATACATTCTGCTTAAATTTGAAATAGTTCAGGACAGCTGAACAACTTTCGTACAGAAAATTTACAATTGATTTAGAAAAAGTTAACTTTCTAAGAATGTTTTACTCAAATATTTTTAAAAAAAGCCCTAAATACTGAAGTAATATTGGCATTTCTTTTACTGTGGTTGTGGAAAATCAGAGAGCAAACCGTGACTTAGCCTGACCTGAACAGTACATTGCTGGCTTATGTTTAGCTTACTGTGGGTGAGGAGCCCCACTGCCTTTTCTGCAAAGGTCTTTTCCAGCCAGTTGGCCCTGAGTGTGTACTGCTGCATGAGGTGGTTCATCCCAGAAGCAGAAATTTCCATTTGTCTTTGTAGAACTTTATAAGGTTCCTGTCAGCCCATTTCTACAGCCTGTCAAGGTCCCGCTGAATGGCAGCACAACCCTCTGGTGTATGACCCACTCCTCACAGTTCTGGATCATCTTAAAACTTGCTGATGATGCACTCAATACCATCATCAAGGTCATTAATGAGAATGTGGAACAGGATTGGACCCAGTGTTGACCCCTGGGGTACACAAGAGTGACTGGCCTCCAGCTAGATTTCTTATCTTGCTGTACATTCATCTATGCATACTTCATCAGTTTGTCTATAAGAACGTTATGGAAGGCAGTGTTGAAAACCTTAACTGAAGTTCAAGATCAGCATCCACTGCTCTCCGCTCATCCACTAAGTCAGTCATCTCATTGTAGAAGGCTTTCAGGTTAATTAGACATGATTTTCCCTTCATAAATCCATGTTTGCTACTTTCAGCATCCTCCTGTCCTTAATACATTCGGAAATGGTGTCCAGGACAATTTGCTCCATCACCTTCCCCCGAGTCAAGATGAGGCTGACTGGCCTGTAGTTCCCCAGATACCCTTTCTTGCCCTTCTTGAAGATAGGAATGAAGTTTTCATTCCTCCAGTCATCAGCAATCTTTTCCTAATCACCATGACCTTTCAAAGATGATCAAGAGTGGCCTCACACTGACATTGGCCAGCTCCCTCAGCACCCATATGTACAACCCTTCAGACCCCATGGAGTTGTGTATATCCAATTTGTTTAAACGTTCCCTAACCTGATCCTCCTCCAGCAAGAATAAGTCTTCCTTACTTCAGACTTCCCCTCTGATCTCAGGAGTCTGGAATTATTGAAAGCAAGTCTTAGCAGTGAAGACAGAAGTGAAGAAGGTATTCAGTATATTAGTCTTTTCAGTGTCCTTTGTCACCATACAAGCTGCCTCGTTCAGTGGACAGTGTCTGTTTTCTGTCATCTACCTTTTGCTGCTGACATACCTGTAGAAACCCTTCTTGTTCCATTCATGTCCCTTGCCAGACTTAACCCCAGATGGGCTTTGGCTTTCCTAGAAATATCCCTGCATGCCCAGAGGAATGTCTCTATACTCCTGGGTGTCCTGACCCCGATTCCATCTCTCTTACTTTTCCATTTTACGTTAGAGTTTAGTCAGGAGCTCCTAGTTCATTCATGCAGGCTTACTAGTACCTTTGCTTGTTTTTCTGTTCATTGGGATGAACCATTATTGAGATTGGAGGTAGCGATCCTTGAAAATCAATTACATCTCTGGACTGTTCTTGTCTCCAGAAACATCTGTGTGGGATTCTTCAAAACAGAACATTGAACAAAGTCTGTTCTCCTGTCAGGGTTGTGTTCCTGTCTTTTGCCTTGCCTCCCTCCTTTCAGAATCCTGAGCTCCACCAACCCATAGTCACTGCAGCCCAGGCTGCCCCAGCCTTTACACTCCTGACCAGCTCTTCCTTGTGCGTCAGCATGAGATCCAGCAGACTGTGTCCCCTTGTTGTCTCTCAGTCACCTGTGTTAGGAAGTTGTCATCAATACACTCCCTAAACGTCCTTGATGACTTGTGCCGTGCTTTGTTGTGGTGGTTGAAAATCCCTGTGAGGATCAGTACCTGCACATTTGAGGCTTCTCCAACAGTACATGATGGAGGAAATTCATGGACGGTTTTCCCACTTCTAGGTTGTCTTAACATGGTTTCCACACATTTTTTTATATATGTCAAGCAAGTAATTTTTGCCACTGTTTTATCCATGGCTACCCTGGAATCAACTAAAGCCTTGTTGATCAAAAATAGCAAAACTATAGTTCCAGGAATCTGCCTGAAAAAACATTCAAGAAAATTGTGCCTCTCTGTGGTACTCTAAAGGTGCAACAGAGTTTCATAGAATGATAGAATGGTTTGCTTGGAAGGGACCTTAAAGACCATCTAGTTCCAATCCCTCTGCCATGGACAGAGACACCTTCAACTAGACCAAGTTGCTCAAAGCCCCATGCAACCTCCCCTTGAACACTTCCAGGGATGGGGCATCCACAACTTCTCTGAGCAATCTGTTCCAGTGCCTCACCACCCTCATGGTGAAGAATTTCTTCCCGGTATCTAACCTAAATCTTCCTTGTTCCAGTTTAAAGCCATTACCCCTTGTCCTATCGCAACATGCCCTTGTGAAAAGTTCCTCTCCAGCTTTCTTGTAGGTACTAGAAGTCTGTTCTAAGGTCTCCCCAGAGCCTTCTCTTCTTCAGGTGGAACAACCCCAACTCTCTCAGCCTGTCTTCATAGGAGACGTGCTTCAGCCCTCTGGTCATCTTCGTGACCCTCCTCTGGACCCACTCCAACAGGTCCATGTCCTTCTTGTGTTGGGGGCCCCAGAGCTGAATGCAATACTGCAGGGGGTTCTCATGAGAGTGGAGCAGAGGGGGAGAATCACCTCCCTCCAGCTGCTGGTCGCGCTGCTTTTGATGCAGCCCAAGACACAGTTGGCTTTCTGGGCTGCAAACGCACATTGCCGGGTCATGTTGAGTTTCTTGTCAACCAGCATCCCCAAGTCCTTCTTCTCAGGGCTGCTCTTAATCCATTCTGCACCCAGCCTGTATTTGTGGTTGGGATTGCCCTGACCCCTGTGGAGGACCTTGCACTTGGCCTTGTTGAACTTCATGAGGTTCACACAGGCCCACCTCTCAAGCCTGTCACGGTCCCTGTGGATGGCATCCCTTCCCTCCAGTGTGTTGACCACACCACATGGTTTGGTGTTGCCAGCAACCTTGCTGAGGGTGCACTCAGTCCCACTGTCCACGTCACTTACAATGATGTTAAACAGCGCCGATCCCAATACCGACCCCAGTGGAACGCCTCTTGTCACCAGAATTTGAAGTTCTTTGCCTTGACCTGAACTGTGATTCTCATATTATTAACCCCTTGGATCCATAGGAAACGTTCTTGTGAATAACTGCACAGAAATGAGAAATAAGGATTTCTGTTTGAATTCCAGTTCATTGCATCTCTCACATCTAGTAAGGGAAATGATACTTGAATATTTTGTGGGATGTACAAACACGTCAATTAGGTTTTGGACCATGTTATGAATTGCTGGTGATTTATTCTGACATTGGGTAATGAGATCTTGTAATTTTATGTTTATATTTTCAGTATACTAAAAAATCTTTGTATTTTCATTACTTAATTCCCTTCCCCTCCCAAGAAGCAGTGCATTTTTTCTACTGCTTTTCTCTTAAACATTTAAAACTTGTTTTCCTTTTGTCGTTTTTATATCAGATCAGAGGCTTGAGCAATATTTCTTACCAATAAAGAACTGGAAATACTGTTTATAACTGTTTATGGTATCACATTTGTCTTATTCTGTCTTAAACATGGACTGTATGCACAGAAAGCAGGTTGCAGGCTGAGTTTTACAGTTACTTGCATCTTGCTCCAGACTAGTCTTTTTATCAGATCCTATTTTGACCTATTCTTCATGGGACTAGTAACATAGAGTTAGTTTATCCATAGAATAACAACCCTTCTTAAAGGGAGATAACATTTTGCAACTGCTGAGGTGGAAAAGAGAATCCCAGAGCAGAAGACTTATTTTATTTGGAGATTTGTGTAGGAAAACCATAGGTAGGGGAAGCTAATGATTTCTGATAGGCTTAACCAAAACAGAGATTTTTATATATATGTACACACATATATATATATATGCACACATACATATATTTATATCTACGCAACAGAAAAAAGGTCTTTTTCACACTGGAAAACTGATTCAGTTGGTATCAACTAGATAGAAAATAGAGAAAAGCATTTTCTGTGAAAGCTGGTTCAACACAAACCATGCTAACTGTATCTGCTTTTTTTTAGAAAAAGAAAGTGTCTTTAGATTTCCCTGTACTAAATACCTACAGTGTCTCATCTTACCAGAGTGCACACTTGGTGGATTGATATAGCATTTTTTGCTAAAGCTGGCAACCATAATGATTTGATGTTCTAAGACATTAAATGTCATTTCTTGAACTTAAACAATTATCATCATGAAAGCATTTCCATATTGTTATAAACATTACAAGATTTTCTGTATTGTGTGTCTGAACATACAAAACCTTATTTTTTACGTTTTCTTGCTTGTGTAACTCAAATATCTACGCTGCTCGTAGTGACACAAATTCTGCAGCTGTTCCTTGACGTTTTTTTCAGAAAATCTTTGTTGTTGATTTTAAAACATAGAATGAATGATACATATGATCAAATTCCAGACAATGAGGGAAAGAAAACTGTTATCTGCTGTTAGTATGCATATCATAGAAAAAACAACAAATAAAATGAAAGACATATGCGATTTGTAGATTATAATCTGCAAATTGCCTGTTTAACAAGTAGAGTGAAATCATATAGCAATTCTTCATTATAGGTGTTCTTAAATTATGGTGCTTCAAATGCTCTAGATATGTTGCCAATATAAGAATGGTGAATTTAATTCTTTCATTCTTATCTAATACAGAAAACCCCACAAATTTTCTTTATTGTATACAATAGTATTAGTTTGCTATATCCCTCTGCTTTAGCTTAACAAAATAAATTGGCTCATTGCTAATGAAGTGAGAAGACTGTTTCCAGCACTGCACCAAGGCACAATTTTTTTTTCTTGCTCTGCTTCCTTTTAATTTGTTACTAAGTAAAGTTTTAAAGTTGCACAATTTCCTCAGCTTCACTTAACCTAAAGTGCTGTTGTTTGTTAAACAGTGGGCGTTTTGCCATATATAGTATTCATGGACCTAAACCAGACCCGTTAGGCAGTAATTGCTAAATAATTGTTATCATAGTGTAATGCTAAAACCAGTTTAGGCCGAGAGAAAACTAAATAATGCTGAGATGCTCATTATCAGGTCAGTACAAATTGTGTGGTTTTTTTACTAGTAATGGCAAAAATGCTGTTTACTGGGCTACATTGAAACCTAGTTCATGTTGTTTGCTTAAGTTGCATGAAGGATAAGAAAATTGCAGTCATGACTCTTGATTTTGCCCTTCAAAAGGATGTGCTGCAAAATGATCAGTTTAAATTTAACAACAGATTTTTCAATGAAATCTGAATTAGGGCTAAAGTTAACCAGAGTTCAAGTCTTATGAATTATACTTGCTGATTTTTTTCTAATCCACAGTGACAGAAACACTATGGAAAACATAAGTGCTAGAATGACAGCCTTTCTGACAGATCTCGGCCATATTCACACCACATGCTGTTCACCACCATGTATTAAGAAGGAGAAAAATAAGCAAAAGCGTTCCTTTAAAAAAAAAAATCAAGCTGTTTTCCAAAATTATAAGAAGAAATTAAATATATAAGCTCATTGTTAAATTTAGATGGATCAGAAAACTGGGTCCTGGTTCTGTTAATTTTACATGTCAGGAATTTTAAAAAAATAAATTGTACATGATTGCATGTTATATTTTGTTTGTGACCATTGTATTCTAAATTTTACATTCAGTGTATTTCAAGCATAAAAGTATTCTTACTACCTGCATAAATGTATTCTTTAGAATGTATTCTCTAGAATATAGGTTTCACAAGTTTGCCTTTATCTTTTTATCAATTGCTTTTTGAAATCGATAATGATTTACGCCTGAGAAGTGGGAGATAGTTGGGCTTTAGTTTTAGTTTTAGGTTTGGGTTTTTTTCATTAGTATTTTTGCTAGGTTTTTTTGTGAATGTCAAATACCTGTTAGGAAATCTATAATCTGAATTTTGTTGTAATGGCAGAGCCTACTGGAAATTTATGACATCTGTTTCCAACAGCTGTAGTCCTTTACTTTCTGAGAAACTGTTGAAATAGTTCAAAATATCTGGGAAACTGCTCACATGGTATTTTCTGCAAGTCTGAAGAAGTTTACTGAGGCAATAACTTGCAACTGTTACTGAATTGACATTAAATATGATTCTCATTGAATCTCTCTCTATTAAGATGTTCTTAATTTTCTTTAGATTCCATTCTTCCCTTCCTTCTTCCTTATGTCATGATGCTACTGTTTTCCTCCTGCAAAAATTTAATCTTTTAATTTCTGAGATTTTGTGCTTTTTGGGCCAAGCCAAAAATAAGCAAAACAAATTCAGCAAAAAGCTGAGTGTTCACATTTAATTTACCATAGTTGTGTTATTTTGTTAACCATGTCAAAACTGTCAGTGGAACATTTCCTAAGCTTACTGTTAAGCCTAAACCCAGTTGCCATCCATATTTATTCAAATTAATAGTATAAATCTCAAGCAGGCTGGGTGATTTAGCATGAACTCAAGCACTCTCATTTCATGAAGTCTATTTTGGTCAGGCCTGTTGGAATGAACTACGCTGCAGCTCTTTCTACAAGAAAATGTCTCAAACTTGGCTTTTCCTAATCCTAGTGTGAAGAAGCACTGTGGGTGTTACAGTCAGTGAAATGATTAGAAAATATGAGCATACTTAAGCTAACTCTTAACTATATATTTTAAGCATAATCCTGTTTTTCATCCATGCAGATTAAAAAAGCTGGTACTGTATTTGTCAATAGGAGATAATGTACTTTTATTCTGTATGAAACTAGAAAGTATAAAAAAATTTCAGTTCCGTTCAGAACACATTCAATTTCTTGTAGTGTTAGCTACACTATTCTTCCATATTGTTTATGAACATGTTGATCCAGTTAAAAAAATCTGAGTGACATATATACTGCAGCTTAAAAAAAATCCTTAGAAATATATGTGGAGGGAGAGATTGTCTCGGCAAAGTAAGAGCATAGAAAGGAATCCAGCTATTTCTAAGACAGGAAGTTAGCAGATTTGGCAGTGAGGGAATAGAATTAATTGTTGAATGAGAGAATTTGGAGTCAGGAGGTATGTGCATGTGCTTTGGGTTAGGTGTTGGAGAAAAATAATGTAGTAAAAGAGAAGTGTGCCTGTTGCAATAACCGCAGCAGAAATAATTACTTCTATTTCAGCCATCAGCAATTTTAGATTCTAGCCATAACCTGAATTTCAGGTATTAACTGCATCTTTGATTAAAACTTTAGATAGAATTAAGGCTGAATCAGAGTTTTAGTTCTGTTTGTCTTTCTATATGTTCCTGAAGTTGGTCTAAGTTATGTCTCCCATACAATTTAAGTGCAAACATTTTGTTATTTGTACTTATGATGAATATGCAGACCAAAGCTAGAACTGTTTAAAACACATATGCATATGACCCAGACACTTTGATAGGAAGTTTCCAGTGCTTGCACTGTGAACAGTTGATATGTTTCAGTCCTGTTTGTTTGATGAATTTTTGGCACAGAGACTTGTCACTTTCCTCCACAGCTGAGTTCGCTTGGTTGCTCTTGTGAGTGATCTGTTTAGTAAATTGTTCTGCTCAGTATATACCTTTTTCTGATATTTAACTGGGAAATGGAGCTGCTGGTTGTTTGTGTGTTTGTTTTCTATAAAGTGACTCCTTTAAAGGTTCATGGTACCATTCTGTGGTGGGTTAACAGATCTATGTTGTGAATTTAAAGGCTGTAGGAGTTAAGTGATGTCTACTGATGATTTTATGGATCACTTCTTCAAAGCTGGGAAATCCATTTGGAACTAGTCTTAAACTTCATCAGTCATTTACACACATTTATGAGGAAGCCCACAAATGGCAGTGGACCTGTTAGAGTAGGTCCAGAGGAGGGCCATGAAAATGATCAGAGGGCTGGAACACCTCTCCTATGAAGAAAGGCTGAGAGAGTTGGAGTTGTTCAGCCTGGAGAAAAGCAAGCTCCAGGAAGACCTTATTACAGCCTTTCAGTATTTAAAGGGGATTTACAAGAAAGACAGGGTGAGACTTTTCATCAAGACCCATAGTGATAGGACAAAGAGTAACAATTTTAAACTGAAAGACAGTAGATTTAGATTGGATATAAGGAAGAAAATTTTTACGATGCAGGTTGTGAGGGCAGGTTGCCTGTTGTGGATGAGAAGTTATGGATTCCCCATCACTGGGAGTGTTCAAGGTCAGGTTGGACAGGGCTTAGAAAACCTGAAGGCTGTCGCTCCCATGACAGGGAGGGTTGGACTAGATTATCTTTAAAGGTGCCTTACAACCCAAACCATTTTATGATTCCGTGATTAGTACTTATATTTATAACACACTTATGTATATACATTTTAAACTTTTTATGCTTAATTCTGTATTTATGCATGTGTTTTATTAAAAAAACCCAACCCAAACCTGCTTTATTGGCTTTTGTAAACTTCAATTTGTTAGCATTTTGATCTCTGGTATTCAACTTTTTGTTGAATATTAATGTTTAAAGATATTTCAAAACTTTATTCCTTTTTGTTTACAGCTGACCTTGTTGCCATTCTGAATTTTGGCAGCCTAAGAAAAATGTGATCTTAGGTTAGCTATGTCTAACTTCCTAATATGGATATACATTTCTTTTTAACCACATAGCCATGTGTTTCTATAACCCATAAGTTGTAATCAGTTGCATCTTCTGTCACCTTTCTCTAAAATCTACCATTCCTTTCATTCATTCCTCATGCTACTATATCAAATGCTTTCGAGGCAGGGAGCTGTGTTCAGCTAGATGTAATAGGAAATAATTAGCATGTTATTCTTAATACAGTCATTCCCATCTTTTTCGCAACTGCAGTAAAGAAGACATGGAGGGACAATTTTATGGAAGAGAGAAACTTTATGTAGATCAGTGTCATTTGACTTTAGTCAACAGAAGGTTAATTGCCATAGTTGGTAGACTTTTTATTTTAAACTCTCTCTCCCGTTAATCAGGATGTATTAGTTTCACTAGAGGTACAAATCCTAATGTACTGATTAATTATTTATCCCAAGAGGAATGTCCAAAATAGGCAAGATTAATTTCTGTCCAAATAACTTATCTGTAGAACAAGCACTAGCTGTGAGAGTAATAAGTGATCATTTTTAACAGATGGCTAATTTTTAGTTGATTCAGTTTTCACAGAATCACAGAATGGTTGAGGTTGGAAAGGGCCTCTTGTCAACCCCCCCTTGCTCAAGCAGGGCCACCTAGATACATTTGCTGAGGACCATGTCCAGATGTCTTTTAATATCTCCATGGAGGGAGACTTCACAACCTCCCTGGGTAACCTGTGCCACTGGTTGGTCAGCCTCACAATAAAAAACTTTTTTGTGATGTTCAGACAGAGTCTCTTGTGTTTCAGTTTGTGCCAATTGCCTCTGGTCCTGTCCCTTAGTGAAAAGAGCCTGGCTCTGTCCTCTTTGCACCCTCCCTTCAGGTATTTATATACATTGATAAGATCCTCTGTGAGCCTTCTCTACTCTGGGCTGAACAATCCCAGCTCTCACAGTCTTTCCTCATAGGAGAGATGCTTGAGTCCCTTAATCATTTTCACAGCCCTTTGTTTCACTCTCTCCAGTATGTCCAAGTCTCTCTTGTACTGAGGAGTACTGGAGACCACATCCAGATGTGTCTCACCGCAGCTGAGCCAAGGGTAAGGTTCATCTCCCTTAACCTGATGGCAATACTTTTTCTAATGCAGCTGAAGAAACTATTCACCCTCTTTACAGCAAGGGCACATTGCTGGCCTGTGTTCAACCTGGTGTCCACCAGGACCCCCAGGTACACTTCTACAAAGCTGTTTTCCAGCTGGGTGGCCCCTAGCATGTACTGGTGTATGGGGTTGTTCCTCCCAAGGGGCTGCACTTTGCACTTCCCCTTGTTGAACTTCATGAGGTTCCTGTTGGTACATTTCTCCAGCCTGTTGAGTTCCCTCTGAATGGCAGCATGTCCCCCTGGCATATTAGCCACTGCTTCCAGTTCGGTGTTGTGGCAAATTTGCTGAGGCTACATTCTGCCCCATCATCCAGATCGCCAATGAAGATGTTAAACAGGACTGGTCCTAGTACTGACCCCCGGGATATGCCACCAGTTACTGGCCTCCAACTAAACTCTGTGCTGCTGATCACCACCCTCTGGAACCAGACTTTCATCTGGTTTTCAATCCACCTCACTGTCTGTTCACCTAGCCCATACATCAACAGCCTGTCTATGAATATCTTCAGGAGACAATGTAAAAGGCCTACATGAAGTCCAGGTAGACAGTATCCACTGTTCTCCTCTCATCTACCAGGATAGTCATTTCCTCATAGAAGTTTATTAAAGTTGGTTCAGGCATGACTTCCCCTTGGTAAAGCCATGCTGAATACTCCTGATGATTTTCTAGTCCTTAATGTTCCTGGAAATGATTTCCAGGATTAGCTGCTCCATGGTAGTATTAATGTTAAATAAAATTACACCTCAGTGTAAATAATTTAAATAAAATTACAACTCTGTCTTATAATAAATGATGCATTCAATATATTTTCCTACTGAAATTATTCTTCTATAATCAAATATATAATAACACAATTATTTTGATGGAGGGACCTGTGAATCTATGGAAAATTATGGAGGTAAAGCCTATCAATCAGACAGCAGCATTTCATTAGCTTATACCATCAGATACAAATGCTCATCATTTACTTACTGGGAAGTAGTCAGACATCCTCAGCACAAAAGCAATTAACCATCCTGAGGGCATATGAGCACACACAGATATAAACAGAATGTATTTTCTTCTCCTTGCCTAGTTTCACTTCTACCAGTGAAAAAGGCAACCAGAGAATTCCTTTTGATTGATGAGGGAAGAGTGGGCAGGACATTATTAGCAGTCTAGAGGTGTTTTTTTCCTAGAGTTAACAGATATGTTTCAGTGAGGTGGATTTCTTGCTGTTGCTAGTATGTTTGAATCATTCATACCATGTTTTTTTGCAAGATAATGTTTGCAGAAATAGATTTCTTTGTAGATCAATAATAAATGTACTGGCAATAGAGAGGTGGCTAGTTTCCAAGTCCACCTTTTTCCTCCCTTGCTATATTCTAGGTACAAATGCCATAACACAGCATGTAAGTTAGTTACTAATAAGTCATTTCCTTCAGTGTCTAGATCAAAACTTTTATCTGCTTTTCTAGTAGCTTAATAAAAATGAGTGAAATTAACTTACTTTTACATACAACCACTAGTAATTTTTAGAGGTATAATGAGACAGCATTTGCAAAGGTTAAGGTACTTGATGTGGGAAAATATGGTGAAATTCCATCTGAAATAGTTGCTTAGAGGTAAAAAAAAACCCAAACCCACAACACAATATTCTGTTTCACAATATAAAAGCTATATAATAATTTGTATTGTTGGGAACATGATAAACACACTGACTTAATTAAAAGCCAATGTATTTGCTTAATGGTTTATTTGCACTTCTTTATTTCCTTTGTGGATGTTATATTGATAGTTGAATTAAATTCTGTAATTAATATTTATTTTTGTTTCTTTGTAGAAGGCCTTATTTACAAGATAATTTCTTTTTTGTAGAATACTTATTTTTATTGGGGCTGCATAAGTTGATAAAATGTTGAAACTGTATTCCTCTGATTAATCAATGTCAGAAACTCTTCTTGTGAATGCAAGCCAACACAGTACAGGACATCCTTCTATGCAAACAGAAAACTATAACATGAAAAATAAAAATACAAACTCTTCATGCTGTTATTTTAATATGCTATCCTTTCATTTTAAGGCTTTCCAATCGTATTTGTTCTCAGGATAGGGAAGGACTATATGTTTTTTTTCGATTATTCTGGCCCCAAAGTAAATAACTCTAAATGACCTTATAAATAACTGATTGTGGGATTAGCCTTTATGGAAAATTAAGTGACATTTAGCATTAGTATTGGAGTTAAAAAAAAGCAAACCAGCAAAGAGCAAAACCCCTTTTTAAAGAACTGCATGAAAGAAATTACATGATTTGTTTGTCAATGACTGTGCAAAGTAGAATTCATCTGCTATCTGTAGGATTGAGATCATTGGCAACCATTGACATATAATACTCTGGGATAACCCCATCTGGTCTTAGCTGTCTTCCCAAAAGAGACTAGTTCTCCTGAAGATCTTGTATCTGCCAGGTTTGTGTGGATCTTTTGGCTGCTTTATGAGAGTGAATTCCATGTTAGATGTCCACAGTGTAGACATGCATATATAAATGCCTAGTCTCACTTTATAGTCGAGGAAGAGAAACAGGTACTTCTAAACCTGTTTCTAAACAGTACTTCTGAAACTGTGGTTGTTCTAGTGTGCGTCACCTACCTTTTGATGAAATAGATTGCTCTCTAGACATGTTTTTTCACTGATTATGAAGAAGCCTACATCAAATATAGATGTTTCCACTGTAGATATCTACAGTTACTTAACTGTAAATGATGAATCCTATTGCCAACAAATGGGCTAAATGGGCTCAACAATATAGAAGGAACTTTCTAGTTCAGCTAGTGAGTATTTATCTCCTGGAATTGTCTTACAGCTGTGTGTGTCACCTGCTTTTTTCTATAATGTTCTATAAATCTCCAAGTTTTCTTTCTCCTTTTCTTCCCCCTCCCCCTTTTCCCTCTGATACTCAAAGATTAAATTAAATTTAAAAGGACAGAAGTGCTTAATACTTAGGCTATTTCATTTTGGGTTGTATTTTGTTCATGTAATAGGTGACTACCAAAGAGCCAATTGAACTTTTGTTATGCTACACAACAGTTCTTGGATGCTTTGAACCATTAAATTATATGCAATGTGCAGCAAAATAGTATGTAATAATGTGTTCTTGGCAGGATGTTTTAATTCAAATTTGTTTCTTACTATTAATATTATCTAAGATATAGCTTGTTTAAGCTTAATTTTTAAGTAGTCTCCTGAGGAGAGAAGATTCATAACATCTTTAGAAACTTCATCATTATTTCACTGGTAAAATGTCAAATTTTATGGAGTGAAAACATCACTATATAACTGAAAATATTTTTAGAATTACATTTGCATTGGAAGTTTTAAGATAACAGATGAACATATGGAAATACATACAACTTTAAATCTTTACACTTCCCCTTCAGAAGCAGTTCTGAAGCACATATACTTGCTTCTGTTACACACCATTCTGCTTTATATGTTTTGAAATTTTAGGAAGTTGATTACTTCACCTGGAACACTACTGTCCTTGAAAAATCTTTGGGGAGCTAGTTCCATCAGGAACTAGACACACAGTCATATCGAACAATTGTCTGGAAAGATTGCTGTCTGGAACACATGCTCCTAAGCATGTTCTCTCTCTGAAGAGTTGTAGGAAGTTCTCAAGTTAGCCTTTAACTATTCAGTAAAGTCTTTTCCCATGTTACTTCTGAGCTGAATAACACTTACTTTTGCCGAAGGAGTGGGTTCCAAAGGATATATTCCAAGGCACAGAAAGGAGATACATCTACTGAAATTTGTTAGAAATTAGATATCTACTCCCATTTCTTCCTTTGGAAAAGTCCTTGCAAAATTATTAGAGACCAAAGTACACCATCATAATTTTCAGAAAGTTACTTTTCAAATTGGACTTTTTTTTTAATAGCTTGGATAATAATCATTAGTATTACCATCTTTTTTTTGTTTATTTGCTTCTGGGTTTATAAACAGCAAAAGCAGACCAGGATATAGAGAGACTATTGCCTGCCTTCGAGCTAATTTCATACTTATTTTAGTGAATAAGGAGTGTACAGCTCAGTGTATTTTATTTTAAATAAATTTGTTGTGTTTATATATATGTGTATATGGAGGAAGAGGAAAGAAAAGATACCTTTTTCCCGAGAGTAGTGTACAGGGACATGTTTAATAATATCTTCTGAATCAAAATTCAAAATATGTTTAGTCTTTATCAGGATAATTATAGCCACCTGCTACCTGCTGGATACATCACAAAAACTACTATAAAGATGCAAAATTTCAGGGACTACTGCATAGCTCTTTCTGAAAAAGGAGAGAATAGTAATTACTACATTGCTTAGTTTTAAGTAAAGATGCTCTTCTCAGTTCTGAAACCATACAGATACATATCTGATAGCATTAGTTGACTTATAATGTGTGAAATGATAGATCATGACTATGGTCATAAACTGTCTCAGCTGGAATTCTGCATCTTTGAAATTTCCTTCTGGTACCTGCATTCCAGAACCCACTTTTGATAGTATCATCCTCTTATCCAGAACCTTGTAATTCAGGCAAATCATTGGTAAGATATTTTTGTTCATAGTATTGTTCTCTGAAAGTATATCTGACCATTTGAAAATATTTTGTGGTCCTTCTGCAATTTTTTTATGTCTTTTTTTTTTTACTTTTAACTGAGATTGTGGGGTGGGGCATAAATACAATAAATACATAAATATATTTAAAAAATGATCCCTGTTTATATGGATCAATAAAAACAATGGATCGTATCTCATTTATATTAATGATGCTTATATCTTGCTCTGGGAAACTGGAAAAAAGACTTTATAGATCAAGAAAGAATACCTGTCCCTGTGCATCTACTAACCAGATCAATAGCACAATTTAGTAATGCTAATCCAGTTTAAAAATATGTAGAATGTAGTAATAAATCATCACAGTTTTCCCTGAAGAGTTTATTCTTAAACAATAACAGACTAAAATGTATAATTACCTTGAGGTTTTACTCTAATGTTAAACTGAGTCAAGGATGCCACCTACCTTTGCTCTGCCATTTACAGCTTTTTCAGAAAAACAAAAAAAGGCAGAATGTTAAAGGACTGGTAAAGGCAGAATTTTTGGCAGGTTTATTAAAAAGTTTTTATTTATTTACTTATCTTACCTAAATCTCAGTTTTTATTTTGAAAGGTTCCAGCACTCTCAACTTTAAATGCTCGTATTGTCAAAACACCTTTTCAGTATTCTAAAGGGACTAATCAATGTAATAAGCACTGCCAAATCCAGCCATCTTTGGTTCTGATTAAGCTAAATCTGACATTGTAAACCAAGGACTCTGAAATGTGTCTTATCACTAAGAGTACTTATTTTGCCATTCAGGCATATTTGCAAAGATTTCAAGTACATTTTGTATTGTACTTTGTGTACTTTGCACGTCAAAGATAAACAGCAGAGGATGAATTTCCAAAAAATATACACAGTTGTTTTTCACAGTTACAACACATAAATGCTTGTGCACTACATATGTAGTAAATGAGTTTACTGCCTCCTGCATGTTGGATATTGACAGCTCTGCTGTTGCTGTATGTTACTCTTGCTCCATTTTTGCAAATTCCCTTAAAATTAAATGTCTTCAAATGCCAATTGACAAGCGTATTTCCTGAATTAATGGCAAATTACTTTGCCAAATCCAGAGTTTGTACTGTAAATCAGCTCAGGTTTGCTATGTTAAAACTAAGTTGAAATGGGTTGTTTATTAGTAGATTTCATACAGTTACTTGCTTACCCTTTAATGACCTGGAGTTATGAAATACTTCATTTGTACTATAATATGTCTGGAGCAGTTACTGGTAACTGTTTCTAACCCTCTTCCAGAAGAGGCATGCATCATACACAAAATGATTTACTGGCTCAAGAAATAATAATTGACTTTTTCCTGTAAATAAAATATGATCCTAATTGGTGGTTACTGTTTCTGGTTTTGTTTTACTACTGTCAGTTTTGTACAAAGTTGCAGTATTTTCTAATTTTCAGTTCATCCAGAAACTTTTAAGAAGAAATCACAGTAATAAAAACTGCAAGAATAAGATTATCACGTTAACATTCTGATTTTTTATAGCCAGTTACTAAAATATAGTATTTTTAATATATTCTTAAATTGTGAAAGTTATTCATGACTTCATTGCTATTTCTTGTCTTAAAAATGTGACTTTCACAGAATATGATACAAGACAGATGTAGACCAATCATGCATATGTGGCTTTAAAGTCATACCTATCCCATTATCACAGTTTTAGGTGAGTTACAAAGGCAGTGGGCCAGAATTCTTTTACTAAAATGCGCTTCTCTGGAAAACGTTAATGCAGCAAAACCAAATAATAAACTTTTTTTGCATGTACATCTATTTTGATTAAAAATAAAAAAGCTTTCTTTATCTCAGAAAAGAACTTCAGATTGCAGAAGAGTGGGATATTACATCAGAGCAGCCAATAACCTGCTAGATCACAGCAGAATCATCAATAATTTGGGAATTCATCAGAGACTAGTGGAAAGATTCAAGCCAAAGTGTATGATTTGAACAAAAAAATCAAATTTAGTTATTTTTTCATGTTCCACAGTATTGCCTAATGAGTCAGATATTTTTCATGGAATTATCTTACTTTTTTATTTGAGAGCATTGTTAAAAAATAGTGAAAAAGATCTTACATTTCTTCAGTGAAATGAAGAAAATATTTTGAACCTTAATCATATGAGTAAAGATATGTGTTTTTTTTTTTTCTGGTCAACCCTAATTAAAAAAAAAAGTATCTTGAAACACTTGTAAAGGAACTTATATTTTCCTTCATTTCTGCTCTCCAATGAAATACATGTTGCATGGGATATTGTTGATTATGCTAAAGAAAACCTGTTTTAGCTGTCTGACACTGCTTGTAAAAGCAAGTACTTCAACTGCAGAAGACAGACACTTTCTATGAATTTGGTGGTACTCAATTAATACAGAATATCTGGAAGGATATTAATTTAAAAAAATTATTACTGTTGTACGTACAAAGAAATAAATGATAATAAGATTGAATATCTTCTTGTGTTTAATGGAAAATAGGATTAGGATTTAGGTAGATGAACTAATTACACAATTTTTCATAACATCTTGAATTTCTTCTTATTATGAATATAAAATTAAGCTTTCTATACTGTAGCACTTAAGTAGTGACATTATTGCAGAATATATTTTACTGTTAATATCTGAAATATACTTTCAATTTGAATTCAATACTAATATTATTTGCCCAAAAACTTCCATGTTTTATTGTGGAGCCTTTGTCCTGTTCTGATGTAACTGCACATATAATAGCACATAATTTAAATGTGGACCAAAAATGAAAACTCTTTTTTTTTTTTTTTTTAATAGTGAATGAAATATATGTGAGACATATCTAGTTACGGATTTCAGTTTAAATCCTTATGTCTGGGCTTACAAATTTTGTGGCTAGAACAACAAAAGCTATTCAGAATATTTTTTTTACACTAAGAAGCCTAAGAAGCTTAATGTGTGTTTTTGTCTGCTTTACTCAGACAATTAGAGGAAGTCAGCTACTTGCCCGCACAATTTTCCATGTCCTTTCTATCAGAGCTCTCTTAACTCTCTGTACTTGACTGTATTCCCTGAGGATATTGCCTGGGGTATCACACAAATACACGCTCACACACACACACATATGTTTGCATTTGTGAATATACCAAACTGGCTAAGGAAATCAGCTACTAGCCCACACAATTTTCCATGTCCTTTCCATCTGGGCTCTCTTAACTCTCTGTACTTGACTGTGTTCCCTGAGGATATTGCCTGGGGTATCACACAAATACACGCTCACACACACACACACACACACATGTGAATATACCAAACTGGCTGTTCCTCAGTGTACTTATGTTCCTGTTTACATATGTAAAGAAAAGTGTTTCTCCTTCCTTTGGAACAAATTACAATCCTCAGAACATACATAAGTTTCTCCAACTTGCCTGTACTGGCTTTTATTCATAGAAAAATGTCATAGAATCATAGAATGCTTGAATCGGAAGGGACCTTAAAGATCATCTAGTTCCAACCCGCCTGCCATGGGCAGGGACACCTTCTGCTAGACGAGGTTGCTCAAAGCCCCATGCAACCTCCCCTTGAACACTTCCAGGGATGGGGCATCCACAACTTCTCTGAGCAACCTGTTCCAGTGCCTCACCACCCTCATGGTGAAGAATTTCTTCCTAGTATCTAACCTGAATCTTCCCTGTTCCAGTTTAAAGCCATTGCCCCCTGTCCTATCGCAACATGTCCTTGTAAAAAGTTCCTCTCCACCTTTCTTGTAGGTACTAGAAGGCTGTTCTAAGGTCTCCCCAGAGCCTTCTCTTCTCCAGCTGGAACAACTCTCTCAGCCTGTCTTCATAGG
>NW_009620673.1:26322-75123 GCF_000690535.1 Cariama cristata | reverse complement strand
TTATGGTTGGACTTGATGATCTCAAAGGTGCTTTCCAACCTAAATGATTCTGATTAAGCTTTTAAAAGTCTTTTAACAACTATTTTCCAGTTCCTTGAGAAATTGCCTTAACAACTGAATGTGAGTTACTGAATACTGCAACAGCTTCTGTATCCATACAGAGACTTTCCTTACAATGCTCCCTCACCTCTCCAGCACAGCACTTTGACTTGAAGGAAACTTATTTTGTATGAATATTTATGGCCTGTTCTTTTAAAAGAAATTTTATTGATTTGATTACTGCTCCTACAGAACAGATGAAAAGAAACTGCTGAAAGGAGATCAGCCTCTGTCTTGTCAACTCTTGAATATTACACATTTTATTAATGTCAGTCTAGGTTTTCCTGTTATTATTCATAGTTGAAAGAGAGGTGTTCGTAATTGAGATTTTTTTTTTAAATAAAATGTCCTATTTTCAGGCTTGAGCCAGAACATTATAACCTTCAAAACAATATATTGGCATTTCTGTGACACAGAATCATTGATCAGTGCTAAAAAATCAGGATTTTGTAGGTTGGAATCCAGATAATACCAAAGGGAGTGCTGTGCTGAGCTGGTGTTAAGTAAACAGCAGTACTTTGACAGCATGGCTCCCGAATGACTTACTAAAACTATTGAGAGAATTGGCTCCTAGAAGCTATAGTGAGTGATACAGAAATTATGCCTAACTTCTGTAAAGCAGAGATTTTCAGCTTAATAGCAGACCTTAGTTTAAAACAAAGGTACCTTCACCTCTGTGTTATTGTACAGGGCAATTCCTTCAGCAAGATTCATGCAGCAATTTCATCAATTGCATGTACAGAAAAGTATTTAACTTTTAAATTGAGGAATTAACTTGGAGGAGGAGCATTAGCTGCATATCAATAACAGGATTCATAGGCAACAGCTTGTGGGCAATGGCTGTAAAATATAGTTACAGTATGTGCATGTGTGAAAGAATTCATGTATCCATATAACACAGAAATACAGTACTTTCCCGGCAATGGTATTTGTATTCAATTCAGCCAAGTATTCAGATTTGCAAATAGTTTTTTTTCCTTATTCAGCCTTCAAATTCTCTTGCCCTGTGTTCAGGAATATACATGCATGCACATGGGCCTATGTATTGGCCCTGACAGAAGAAGAGTCCATAGCTTTTGCAAGTGTTCACACCAGATTTCTGTGTGGCCTTGAACAAGCTTGGCTGAGGTTCTTTGAGGACTTTAGATGCCAAACTTTCCTTAGTTAAGGGTCAAGGTAATGTGATTGCATAGTCCTCAGCTACAGATCCAGTGTGAGTTACAGACCTAAATGATATAGAGAAGTTTGGATTTTCATTTCCTCTGTGCTTTATTTACCTATCTGTAAAAAGGGGAATAGGAATTTTGTAGCTACTTCACAATGTTGGGAGGGGAGTCACATGGAAGACTGATAATGCCCTTATACTATTACTAACAAAAGCCATAAAACCCCATGATGTATTTATTTGTAAGTATAAAAGTATAACACATGGGCATACCCAAGCACGTCAGGCTTTGGAGCGTCTGATAGAGTTAAGAAGAGGAAAGGAAAAGGGATCAATGTAAAAATGCATATATTTCCACACAGTGAACACAAACATGCAAGTTTTAATATTTCTGCAGTGTATGCAGAGATTTCCATGTAGCCAGTATGGGTACATATACTGCCTTTTTGTTTAATGATTATATCAAGACCACTATTTATGCTAAAAGGGATATCTTATTTATCTATGAATAAGTGCATATCTATGCCTTGGCACTGATGGGCAGACACGTATTTAAATGCTAATCTCCTGAGCCCAAGCGGTGATCCAAAGGGAAAAAGCATCTCAGCTACTAGAAATTCAGTGAGGTACTTTTCATAAAGATTTCATCAGATAGCTCCTCGGGGCCTGCAAAAAGCATCTTTTGATCTCTTAAAATTATTTGACATTCAGTATCAAAACACGTATATGCCCTTTGAAAAGGGTGATCACTGTAATTGAGCTGCGTAGTCAGGGTGGATGTGAACCTACGGCAATGCCGACGCCAGTTGCGTAGAAATTCAGTGAGGTACTTTTCATAAAGATTTCATCAGATAGCTCCTCGGGGCCTGCAAAAAGCATCTTTTGATCTCTTAAAATTATTTGACATTCAGTATCAAAACACGTATATGCCCTTTGAAAAGGGTGATCACTGTAATTGAGCTGCGTAGTCAGGGTGGATGTGAACCTACGGCAATGCCGACGCCAGTTGCGCAGTGTCCGGTGGCTGAAGCCTAGGCCCCGGCAGCCGCCTCACCTGACTCTGGCCTCGTGGGATTCAGCAGCCAGGAGCTCAGCCTTTCCTCTCAGTCTATGCAGTCTTCTCAGTACCACGTTTCTGTAACCCATTTTGGTGCAATTAAGGGTGTGTATGTTCACCAAATTATCTGTCTTTCAGTATTGAACTGTTTCATCAAATGCCCACATATCCAAACCTACAGCTGAGAGTAGTTTCTCATATCTCCAAATACATGACATTATTTTGGTATAATTTTCACTTTGTTTGCTACCTGATGAATGATGTCTTATGTAATCTGAGGTATGTCAAAAACACTGAGAAAACATTTACTGGTATTTGAATTTACATTTTCTTGTTTGGAAAGAAAATGTTTCAAACTTTTTGCAGACCTTTCAATCTCGCTTGAGCTATTTGGTATAAATGAATCATAAGTGGTGACACTCTTTTCCAGTCAATTTTGCAAGTAAAATCTAGTCCTAGAACTCTCAAAAGCACCTATAATCTCCCACATGAGAAATAGTTAATAGCAGCCAGCTAGTTTCAGTAGATGCCCTGCTTTGTCTAGGAATTTTCTGTGAAAATATGTATTCATTTGGAGTCTCCATTTTTCTAACTCCACTTTGAAAATGTGGATCTAAAAGAGCCTTCTGAAAGACTGAGATACGAGCTAATTAGAAAGCAAAGGAATATTTTTCTCCACATAAAGAAAAATGAGATTTTTTTTTAGTTGCCAATCTTCCTTTTTATGAAGGTTCAAATGCAAAGACAGTATCATCATCTGAACAAAAGTGTCTTGTCAATTGTATGAGGATTTCTAGCATTTCAAACTTTTCCACATTTGCAATATAACCTATTGTTTGTCATGAGGGGGGAAAAAATCCCAACTAGTAATTGAAACTTCAAACATTTTTGCTTAAAAGCAGTAATATAATTGTAGTTATTAAAGTTACTAATTTCTACTTAATAGCAAATCTATTTCAGATGGGAAAGCTACAGACACTTTCATCCTCAAAGAAATATAGCAAAAAAAGGGGACAGGAAAATGAAAAAATTCCCATAAAGTCTCATTTTGTGTGTGTTTTTTTCTTTTTCTTTTCATTCAGTATACCCTTGCTTCCATCTCTATTGCTGACCAAAGGGACTGAGGTTCCCTCTGAATCTGATTTGAATCTTGGAGCCTGTAAGGGTTTTGGAGCTGAAACCATGGAATATCTTATTTTGTTGAATGGAGCAATTAGTTACAATCTATTTACAATGGGCTTTTATTCTTAATTCATTCAGGGGTTACTGGAAGCTCCTTCTAAAATGCATTTCTTGTCCGCAGCTGCTTGTCAGAGACAACGTATTCTGAATGCACAAAGTCCTTTGGGCAGTAAAGGCATGCTCAGCATTTAGCAGGACATGAAAAGGATTTGGTGAAACTAGGAGGCAAATCGTGCTCCTGCTTATGAAAGTGAAGTGGGAAAGGTGCATTGGGGAAGGACAGTCCGACATTGTCTTGGGTGAAACCGATCCCATTCTGCAAGTGAAATTTTGCACTCTGGACTGTTCATTGTGGATAGCGTTGGTTAAAAGCTCTTGGAGGGAAACTTTCTGATGAATTTAGCAAGTTTAAATCAAATGCTTTGCTCATTTCCATGTTCAAAACGAAGCATATTGGTTGCAACGGGGAACCAACTGTTTCTAGGAGCTACCCACTTAGTAGAAACTGAGGAAGAGAAAAGCTGCACAGGACTGATGGTGTGAAGAGTAACGGAGGTACTGAGCATGATTAGGGCGTCCCCAGCCCTTGGGGCAAGCAGCTCAGAGGGAGGGAAGAGGCAGCGGAGAGCTGGTGTGATGTGCCCGATTCCCTGAGGCTTCTCAGTGAGCAAGATGGTCCTAGACAGACTTCATGCTGGCCTCTGGAACAGAGGTGGGAACTCTGAAGTGACAACACCGTGCCAGGGAGCCGCTGCAGCGGTGCCAGGCCTTCCTGCCCTGCATGTGGAGAAGAGTTGTGTGGTACGCAGGGACACGTGGTGGCAATTCTGTGGCCATGTGCTCCTCTCCAAGCACAGCGCCTGAAATAAAGTTTTCCTTGGGTTTTATCTAACAGCAGAATTCTTCTAATTTTTTTTTTTCTTTTTAAAGAAACAAATAACACCTTTCTGAGACAAAACCCTCAGGAATTACGTCAGCCATATGAAATATAAATGTTTCCTCTCCTATTGCTTAAATGATGGATTAGCTTTCCACTGGAGAAACCAAGAGTAGGATGTAAGGACAATTTGTGTAACTTGCAAAGTAGGCTGTGGTGTATAGCAGCAGGCTGTTATAAAACATGACACTGTAGCAAATATGATTAATGTATGATGGAAACCCCTTGGTAGATCAGTTCACTAAAATACATGTCCTATCATCAGAGCACCGTTGCTTATATTATGTGCAGTGAGCATCTGGAGAGAGAGAAACTACTACCTGTTGGAGCATTATTTTATTGAGTAATGTGTGAGATTTTTTTTAAAGGTATAATTAATAATACAAGACCTTCTTTGCTGTTTACGGAAGAAAAGCATTTGTCGTTTTTCAGGATGAAAAGCAAAAATTTGTGAGTGTAGAAGTGAGGTACCATCCTTTTCTTGAGCAAGACATGACTCTGATTTAGGGAGGAGAATACATAGAGCTGAATGTGAACTTTGTGTCCTCATACCAATTAGCAGCAGATGAGAAGTATGCCATAGCACCAACTGTCTCTGTAATAGCTGTGGGATGCACAGAGAATGGCAGTTTGCTTTATGAAGCTAACTGAGCAAAACTGCCTGCTTGGCATGTGCTCCACTGGGCTAGTATTTTGTCACCATTACGAGACACCACTTTTGTAGAGCAAGTGAATACAGTTCTTGAACAAAAAAAAAGGGAGAGCGATTTCCAAATCCCCTAGTATGATTTTTATAAATCTGGTGTATCCAGATCCCTGAATCTGAATTGCATTAAGACCCCTTAGGAATTATACCCTGGCAACTATTCAAGCTCCTGTTGATGCATAAACAGGCGTGTTTGTGAAAACAGAGTAGCTTGGATCTGTTTGTCCCTTTTTGGTTGGTGATGAGCTAATTTTATTTTAAAACTCAAGGGTCTTTTCTGCTTGGTGCATGAAGAAACAGAGTGAACTCAGTGAAGCTGAAATTTCCTGAATTATAATAATCAGTAGTTTTAGCCCTGGGTCTGGGTTAGGGAAGGATACTAGGTTAGTCTGAAGGTGCTGTGACTTTTTTCCACTTGCCTCAGTCAGACTTTTTTTCATTATATAAGTGCAGGGAAAATTTACAAAGTTGGATGACTCCACAACCTGTAACTGATTATATTTCCTGTAATTTTGTCCTTTTTGTTTAGTTCAACAGGGTTTATTA
This sequence comes from Cariama cristata, assembly GCF_000690535.1. Classification (NCBI taxonomy): domain Eukaryota; kingdom Metazoa; phylum Chordata; class Aves; order Cariamiformes; family Cariamidae; genus Cariama; species Cariama cristata. The sequence continues at coordinate 69,431 of NW_009620673.1, read as the reverse complement.
GTAATGATTTGAGGAAAATTTTAATATCAGCATTTTAAACTTTTTTATCTAACTGAATTCTTATCAACATTGCATTTATTATTTACATAATTACTATCTGGAAACTGATATTTGGGCAAAATATCTAGAAGTAAGATATATACCTAATGTGATTTATTTTTATGAAGTTGAGTGAGGGGCAGCTTTGTCTCCTGTGTACTGAAAGGAAAAAGTAGTTTTGACAACAAAGCTTTGGTGTAGCTTACCTACGTGAGTGCAAAACTAAAACTTAAGATAACAGATTTCGTAAAGAAAATCTATATGTTAAACCAGCATGCTCAAAATAGTTAAATACAAATTCTGATAAATAGCTAACATATTAATTAAATACAATCATATTGTAGAAGCTTACAGTCACATTGTGCAAAAATACTAAGCTATTTAAAAAAGAAAAACTACATTGCAAGCTCTCAATAGAGCTGATAAAATTTGTCTATCCACTTTTTCAAAGGAAAATTGGATTTTAGTTGAATGTTTTTTGTGTATATGAAAAGTATCTCATGCAAAATTTAAGATGTTAAGAAACAAATTTCACAATTACTTGCTAAAATATTTTTGTTTTTATTTACAAGTTGTTTTTTCTACCAAAATATTTTTGGTTTTGTGGGATTTTTTTGTTTGTTTGTTTTTTAAAAGAGGTTTTTGTTTAATTTCTCTATGGAAAATATGCCTTTTTCTGACAAGTTCTCCCTTTGGCCTCCTTTGAAGTGCACATTGTTGTGCTGAAAAGTGAAACAATGTCAAAAATGCTGGGGTGTTACCACTCCTGCTCCTCCAAAACATGAGTGATCCTTTGGAGGAGAAAAACTTTTGAGTTAAAACTGAGGACTGACGCTAACGAAACTTGTCTGTAGGGTTCTGCCTATGCCACTGTGGCCAAACCATTAAAACACCAATCCTGGGAGATGCATTTGAGGGCATTTCACGGATGCTGGAGCCTATGCTCTTTGTATTTCAGTTTCTCCATGCTAAGTGGACCAGCAGCAATTGAGGTATCACAGGCTTAACGAGGTACCTTTTTACACAAGCCAGTGGAGGCAAAATGATTTCCACTTTCAAATGGACGGAGCCGTGAACTGTAAACTATTTCTCTAAGCTTTGTTTGCAACACTGAAAGAACCAAAGCCTTGAATAATGAAGACTAAGCAGTCCCATTTATGCTAGAAAACCCTGTTTTGCTCATCCAAGTGGATTTTTTTCTGGCTGCCTCACTTTGAAACACAGGACATCTGAAGGAAAATTGTATCTTGTTTACAAGTACTGCAGCCTAGTAGTTACAAGTCCAGTAACAGACATTTCCAGGTAGCAGAGGCTAAGGCATAGCTTAACCAATTGGTATTAACTACATGTAGTAGATAAGAAAAGCTGTCATTTATTTAAAAAAAAAAATATTCTCAAAGACGGTTTTTCTTCTCCACAGTGCACATACCATATCAAATAAGTTGGTGAATTGTGCAGAGTTTAATTTTAGCTCAGAAAGGATTTTATGTCCTACACTTTCATTTGATTTTTCACAATGTTTGCTGTGTCATATGATTAACCTGTTTTTAACCATTCTGCTCCAGCAGTCCTTTCAAAATGTGTAATGTAATACATGTAACTCCTTAAACATCTCAACTCGTTTGTAATTTAGGCTTTGGAAACATCTCCCCACGCACACAAGGTGGAAAGATATTCTGTATCATCTATGCCTTATTGGGAATTCCTCTGTTTGGTTTTCTGTTGGCTGGTGTTGGAGATCAACTAGGGACAATCTTTGGAAAAGGAATTGCCAAAGTAGAAGATACCTTTGTTGTGAGTATGACTGCCTCGTTCGTTCTTCATGCTGCTTGTTGTTCTGAAGCTAATAAGTGAAATGAAAAGTCTGAAAAACATGGTATAGCTCATCATTGTAATCAGATGTATAGCAAAAGGCAGGAAGAACTTTGCAAGGTCTGAATGCCTCTAATAGCGAATTGGGTGAAGCCCAACATTTTCTACAATAATTATGGTTGTGACGAGGAACAAGAGCCAATGTATTTGATTTTTGCTTTACCCTTAGTACTCCTAAGCCTGCTGTGATGCTTAGCTTTAAAGATTTTTGTATAGATTCTGATAGGAAATGAGCGACTCAGATGGAAGAAGGGAGCTGTAGGGGTAACGTGGAAATTATTGTTGCTGCTTTGAGTTGATTCACAAAAGACATTTGGTATCTGAGTCTAAAATCACAATTCTTAAAATCTCTACTCAGATACCATCATACCTGAGGGAATGCTTACAGTCTGTAGGCACCTACATTTCGAGATTTGTGGGTCTGTAGGTGGCTAAGGCTTTAGGCACTCGAAGGAGCAGGACATCTAAATGGTGCAGAGCCTGTTGGTGCATCCCTGACATTGGACTCCTCTTTGTGGTCTCCTGACTAGGCTGTAGGATGTTCTACGATTTAGTGTATTATTCAGCCTCTTCTGCTAAACTGCTTAGCACAGCTTAGAGGTTCATGCCCTTCATTTTCTTCTGCTACCAATCCTTAATTATTCATGCAAAGTGGCACAGCTTCAGTAGAGGAAGAGACCTGTTGGACTAGAAGTTTGTGCAGATACTGATAAAGTTCAGCCACAGCCAGTCCTTAACGACTAAATGTCTTGAATTCTAGTACAGGAACTTAACTTGCTTAACTTAGTCTCTGTTTCACACACAGAAAAGTTTATTAAGCTTATATTTTACTAATCCAGTTACTAAAAATGTATTTACTGAGTTTTTTGAATCATAGAATAAAGGGCAAAATGAAACTTAACAAAATGAATTATTTAGGTGTTTTACTAACCTTTAATAATGTTTGTAGGTTTAACTATTACCTAATGTTCAAAACATGTGGGAAATATTGTTTCTCTTTTGATATGTAGACACATGTCATATCCAGTGAATACTTAGTAAGCAGCCCAACTTTGTAGCTGTTTGCATCAGCACTGCAAGTGTTAGAAGCGTTGTTTTTCTGCAGCAAGCCCTAATCTGGCATGCAGGACACCTTTTCTATATACAAAGGGTCTGTCATGGCTTTATTTTTGAAGCAAAGCAAACTAGGGCTGTGCTGAGTAGTCTTATGCAGTAGGTAAATAGAAGCTTGAAAGCTTTTTAAGAGAAGGCAGGTGTTTTTGACTTTGAAACATCAGTTCAAGTCCAGACAAGATACTAGTGAATAACATCCATTTCCATTGAGATTTGTCTAAAAAAGGCAAGAATATTCCATAAGAACATTTTTTTAACCCTTTCTGCTTTTTCATAACTGAATTACTTTTTTTTTTTGCTTAAAAGTACAAAAGACTTGAGACCAATTTGTGTGTCTCAGCTGTTGCTTATAGGGATAATGGTTTTCCTTTTTCATAACTGAATTACTTTTTTTTTTTTTTTGCTTAAAAGACACAAATTGGTCTCAAGTCTTTTGTAGTCTCAACTGTTGCTTATAGGGATAATGGTTTTCGTTTTTTTAAATGAGTGTATCCCTACAAGAAGAATGCCCCAATATAAAAAGCAACATCTTGCCCCCTTTTGGCAATATCTGAATGAAAACACTGATCTGTATGTTGCAGTCTGGAACAGTCCCTTGTTCTGTTTACTAGTTCTCCAAAAGAAGAACTGGAGATGCTGATGAGTCAGAGCAAGGAATTATGTTGCCATAACCCAAACTACTACTGTGATTTGGGTTACAAAAGCTGGACCTTGGTCATGCTGACTGTAAAACATAGTTTCCATTGGCACTAAACTTAAATACAAGAAAACGTGTAACATGAACACTCTGATTTCATGTTTGGTCTCCTTTTGTGAAAGTTTCCAGCTTTGTGCAATCCCTTGCTTCTTTTAAGTTGAACCAACATGCTTTGGATGGATGGAAAACTCTTTGGAAAAATGTCAAATTGGCAGGACATGTCCAACGGAGCTATGCAGTAGTCTGTTCTAGCTTTGGTACGGTTTAAAAAAATCAGTGATAGCTTATACAACAGATAAAGGACTTGGTTCATTAAATCTACAGATTATCTCAAGCTGGGGAGAGAACTAAAAGTTGGAGGACAATTAGAATGCAAAATTATCTTGAAAATTTTGAAAAGCAGTCTGAATATATAGAGTTCAATTCAAGAAGGACAAATTCAAAGTACTATATGAAGGAATAACAAAATATGCAATTACATGTCAGGAAACGACTACCTAGGGGCTCATATGCTAACATGGGTTAACGTCTTACTGCTGTGAAAAAGCACACATCATAGTTAGAAGTATAAATGGGAGTGTAAATAAATGTCCAATAAGCACAATAAATAAATACGCAAAGCATCAGAAAGGATCCTTTGATTCTATTTTGTGATTTTTTTTTTATATCTAGTTTTGAGTACAACACTTAATGAAACATGGATTAGCTTGCTGGAGCCAAGGGACAGGAACAAGAATAGACAGATGAAGACAGACTGAAAGAAATGCATTTATTTGGTCTAAAGAACATCTAACTGAAAGAAAACACTTGTAAAATTCGGAAAGAGCAAAGCAGCAATTTCTTTCCTTGCCTTGGATAAGACCATGAATAGTAGACTTAAACTGAAGGAGACGAGATGCAGGTTAAGCATTAGGAAAACTTCCTGATGACAAGAACAGTAAAGCATGATCACTTGTTGCCTGGTCAGTAATATGTCTGCAGTGGCACAAGTGGGGTTGTTTTTGTCGTGGGGCAAGTTTGGAAAAGGTGACCTTATCATATTCCTTCCAGCTTTATTTTCTGTGGTTCTGTTTAGCCAGTTAATTGATTAGAGAGAATAGTATGGTTAAAATTCACCTTTTTTTTATTCGGTTATTTGTGGATACACGAAAGTAGACACATTGCAGGTGTAAGCACTACTTGAAGCTCACTCAAATATCTGGCCCTCACTCAAAACTTTAGCATGATCAGCTGTTGATATTAATGAATGCTACACATGCCACTTGCCCAGGTTGCAAATGTGGCCACAACGAAGAGTCCAGCCCTGCTCTGCACATCCTGCTGGCAAATGTTTCCTGGCACAGATGTATTTGCTTTGAAAACCCTTTCAAAGTAAAATCCCACTTGTCTGAGAATTATAATGCACTGTCCTCTTAAACAATGTAGTGCTCACTGTGGGTGACAGGCGCTTAGGTACAGCAGCGCAGCTTTATTAACAATGGGTTTCCTCTCTTTCCCCTTCCCTTTACAGAATGAAAACCCTTTCAAAGTAAAATCCCACTTTGATTTTCCCACTTGTCTGAGAATTATAATGCACTGTCCTCTTAAACAATGTAGTGCTCACTGTGGGTGACAGGCGCTTAGGTACAGCAGCGCAGCTTTATTAACAATGGGTTTCCTCTCTTTCCCCTTCCCTTTACAGAAATGGAATGTGAGTCAGACAAAGATTCGCATAATTTCAACAATAATATTCATACTGTTTGGCTGCGTGCTGTTTGTTGCTCTTCCTGCAGTTATATTCAAGCACATAGAAGGCTGGAGCACACTAGATGCAATTTACTTTGTGGTTATCACTTTAACTACCATTGGATTTGGTGACTATGTTGCAGGTAAGATTTCTCTTAAGTCTTTATCTTATAATATTTTGCATAGTGATATATAGTCTGCATTTTTGTATTATTTTGGGACAGACAAATCTCCGTGGTGCCCTTCTCTCCCAATTTTACCCTTTATCATTCTTGCGTCGGTGCAATGTGAGGGGGCCTGCCCTCATCTTGGATGTTGTGGCAGGCTAGAGACAGGAGGTGGGACAGCAAAATGCTTAATGCCTGTCTCTGCATACTCCGTTTGTTTCTTCTCCTGTACTGTTAAGAACGCTTTACTTAATTTTTATGTAGATTTTTTGTTCTTACACATTGAGTGAGGTGCAGGAATTAATACAGTATTTTAGTCTACTGAAAAAAATTTTCAGCTGGCGTTGCTTAAAATGTCTCACACTGTGAAGTTATATGACATAGTTTTTGTGTACATTTCTTACTTTCAAAGCGTTGTCCCACAGCTCTGTTTCTGCCATTGAGATGTCTCTATTGCTGTTGGATCCTGCTTCTGTGCTTTCTTTTGTTTGTTATGTACACGTTAGTCCATGGGTGTTTCACAATGTAAGGAGGTTTGGCACAACCCATAGATAATGTCTCCATCTTTTATGGTTCTATTAACCTGGATTGGACTGGATGCAAATAACTTTGACAAACCGAGCCAAAAAAATCTTGGGCCAGTTCTCTGCATCAACTCTTTTCTTGAAAAGATGTTAGTGGTGTTAAACCACTTATCAGAACAGGATTGAGTAAGTATCTGTTGTGTGTGTTGAGGAAGCATGTTGATCTGAGTCAGTGATATGTTGAGGCGAGGATTAGAAATTCAGAGCTTTCTGCTTTTAGTCAGAGGTGTGCTTTCTTCAGCCTGATCTCATGCTTCTCCTGATGCGGCAACATCATCTCTCTTGCATGAGATGCCTCTCTCCCACCTCTCAACTCTGTGCAAGGCAGAGGTAGCTGAGGAGGACAGCAGTGCTGGGCTGCTGTCAGTTAGCTACTCTGCTGGAGGGAAGTTTCTAGTAGACATCCACGGGGCATGGGTTCCTCCCGTGTCACCTCTGTAGCCATGGCTGTTGCATGAGTCCAAGTGCATCAAGGTGAGGGTCTCGGATTGGGTAGCTCCTTCCAGTGACTCGCAGACCTGCCTGAAGTTTGCCTTGATGACTGGAAAGTGACTTGTCTTGTTTCTGGCAAAGGTTTTTTCAGGTTGGTGAAGTCCTGCAGAGACCTCTGAAGTGTCTGAACTGTTTGACGTATTCATAAATGATCTGGGTAAAATGGGAGGTGATTTAGTTAGTATTGAAGATACTAAGTTATGAGAGCTGTTTAAAGAATGAAGGCCACATGAAAAGTTGTCAAAGTTTCTTGCAAATTATAGAACTGGGCTGTAAAATGGCAAATGAAGTTTATTTGGACTTCTACATAGTTGGTTTTTTTTTGTGATGTTTCCATATTTATTTTGAATATGTCTCACTGATTTCTCCCTTTACCTTTTCCTTTCCCTTTTTTTTTTTTTCTTATTTCCATTTTGTCTTCAGGAATTTGTGATTCTGCTCAGATTCTAACTAGCACCAAATAAAAAATTTATGCTGTTTCTAAGCCAAGAGTTTGCATGTTTTAGACTTTTGTTCCTGAGTGGTACGTGTATGTCGGGGAATAAAAATAATAGTGTATAAAGGCCTGGTTATATTTAGTGTAAAGCATTATGTGAAATGGCCCACTTGGCTCTAACTAGAACACTGAGTACATTCATCATTACTCTCATTATAAATTTCCACGGATTTTTGTATTTGTAGATCACTAGATAACATAATGTGTTCCTACATCATGTGTGTTTTTCAGTGTTACCAGGAAACACTTTCTACAGAATGTCCTTAAATTACATTGTTCTATAGCATATGGCCTTTTATGGTTCACTTCATATATATATTTTTTTTAATTTTAAAGTTCCACTGTAAATGCATGATGTCAAAATGCCATGAATGTTTCCTGTTTTATTTTAGACTAACATGCACAAAACTTGTATTTGTACTGTAATATATTATTGACTTAAAGTTTTAGTGTGTGGGAATTGGATTTGTACTTGCAGAGATGATGCTTGAGAGAAGAGGGTTAGATGGCTATCTCCATCATAACTGGGAGGTTAACACTGCCACTGGGCTGTATTTTGTCAGAGATGAAGTTGACGATATTATCATCTTTCTGTGGAGTAATGCTTATTTTATGGCAGATGACTTGAAGGATTTTTCAAAAAAGTCTATCTGTTTTCTTGTCATTCCGATACATAATTGTCCAGTTAAATAAAAACTCTGAGAAGTAGATAAGGTATTTATCGACTGTGCTTTGGGTCATGGAAGATTACAGCCATCAGTGTGCATAAATACTAAGTTATTTGAAGAAAACTGACATTGCAAGTTCTCAACAGAGCTGATAAAATTTGTCTTAAGGGCTAGGGTTCCTTATTAATTTTGAGGAAGTATGCAGAATCTTTTGCATGCTAACAAATTAATAAGTTGGCTTTATGATTTTTTTTTTTGGTTTGCATATTTTAGGTAAGTCATAACTACCATGCAGACACTAAAGGCCATTGATATTTTTGTGGTAGGCTTCATTTAGAGCACTCTCTCCTTGAAGTTTAGGAAAGCTGAGTGCTGTAACCAGAGGTGAAACCAGCATGTAGAGTTAAGACATGTAATGCTGTATAAGGCTGTAGGGGAGGTTGTTGTGATAGAATGTGGGTATAGCGTCTGAAACTGTAGCTCTAGAGCATGGCCTTACTGGTTCTGGTTTGGTACAGTGAGGCATGCAGCAGGCAGAACGAGGCTTCAGTCCACTTAGTGTCTAGATGGCAATGCATTTGGAAAAAAACTCATACTGGCATTAATTTATTCCTTTTTTCTGATATTTCCTGGCCAGGAAGGCATGTTTCTTAAGTAATACTTAGAGTGAAAATTACTTTCTTCCACTCAGAATTATAGCCAAATCTAAAGCAGAGTAGTGGGCAGTGATAATCCAATTTGTAATTTTACGTGAGTGAGCTCTTTCAGCAATAAAAAGTGGCAATTCTTGTAGCATATTGGAGGTCCATGGGATATTTCATGATTATGCATAAGTTTTGGTTCATTAAGTTCCCGCAAAAATCCAAAATTACTAAATATTTGAAAACTTCCAAATATTCCGGTAATTTTTTTTCTAGGAACTGTCATCCTAGAGGAAAACACATACTTTTACAAGCTCTACATACAAATGTCATGGTTGTGATAATATGCTTGTTGGGGTTAAAAGAAACATTCCTTACAATATCTGTTGTTTTACACTAACACCGAACTAGCGGCTCTCTGGCATCACTGCAGGTAAGAGCTGAAAAGAAGCCCTGAAGAACTTTTAGGAGGTAAAGGAGAGAGTGTTTCTGAATAGCTGTACCAAAAGGGAGCCAACAGAAGAACTTGGGATTCAAGAATGTAACGGTGTTAAAAGTTGTAGTGCAGGTTGTCATATTAGAAACTCTTGTAGAGTTCTCCAGAATTTTTCTACAAGTTTCTTCTCATTCATATTGGAGACTAAGTACTCTGTTCCCAGAAACTAGAATGCCAAATCATCCCCTGTTGTACTCAGAATCTAGATTGCTATTTGGAGCCTATGGAAATTTCAGCTGCAGTTTCCACCAGCAAGAGAAGCCTTAAGGCAAACATAAGACTGATCTCTCCAGGTACATGCAAGGAGGGAAAAGATGAAGAGCCCTTGTAGTGCATGTTCAAGAAAATATATGAAGAGTAGTCCAAAACAACAAACTTAATGTTCCTCTGTCTTATGAAATGCTTGATTTTTTTAATATTTGGAGGGGTTACATTTTTTTTTCTAGAGGAAAAAAGTAATTTTTTGTAATTGAAGAAAGTTTATTGTTATAGGTTTTCACAAAAAAAGAAACGAAAACTGTACTACGGCCTGCACAGTCTTATGAAAATCAGGACATAGTCAAACATCCCTTTCCTTGTTTTCAAGAGAAACCAATGATTTTAATATGACAGAAGAAAATCTAGCCAATATTATGAATACTCTGTGAAAGAGAAAAGAAACAGATCTTTTCACATCAATTGTGTCATTTTTAGTATAATGAAAGACATTATTGCATACTAAAGTCAGCACTGAGGTACATGTGTGTGTGTATATATATATGTGTAATATGACAATATATTACTCATATGTGCAGACAAATCCTTTAATTGCAGTGCAGATTGGAAGATATAGTAAAATATTTCTAAAGGACTTATTCTAACAGGTTTCAAATCTAAATTAGATGAGATGTCCAAAACTTGACTGAATTAAGTAGAGGTCAGGAATATAAATAGCACATCTGTAGTCCATTTTGCGCTGGGGCATAATGATGATGTAAGGTTCCATCGCAATCAGTCCAAATCAATAGATCACAGAATTTTGCAAGTCTCACTTGAAAAATGTATTCCAGCTGTTTTGGTGGTTTTTGTTTGGTTGGTTAGTTTTTTGTTTGTTGTATTGTTGTTTTTCCTTGTTTGAGCTCTGATTTTTAGCCTATTACTTATTTACTGGTTTGGTTTGTAATTTAGTTTGGTGTATTGCCATTGTAATACAGATAGCTAGATCTGCACTGTATTGCTTGGCCTGAGACCCAGTTTGTAGAGTACTGAGGTATTTTAGTCTCATTTAATGTCACTGAATGGGAACGCTTCATCTGGCGGTCATAGCAGCCCAGTTGATCTGCTCTCAGTATGTGATCTCACTTATGTGGCAGAAAAACCTCTACAGAAAGAAATCTCCGTCATGCTGAGCAAGAGGCATGTGTTGAGCATCCCATAAGGGAGCTGTGCGCTTTCCCACAGGCTTTGTGTCTTTTTTTTTTGGCATTTGGAAGTGCTCTTTGCCACCTCAGGACTTGACGTCCATAATAGCGGTTGTCTGGTGTGAACCACGCAGCCTGCTTTTAAGCTTAAGTCAGCGTGCCATGTCTTGCTCAATTTCTCTATAGGACAGCATGTAAGGAGGGTTTTATAGCTGTGCTTTGTATTCTGAAGTAGCTCTCCATTTTCCACTGAGTGGCACCGAGTAACTCGTATGGCCTACTTACATTCTCTCTCACAGACAGTGTGATGTTACCTTGTCCCAAGCAGGCTGCTTTTCCATGGCTCTGCATAAGCTAGCCTGTCTCCATCCCTTTTTGCAGTCCTCGGAGGTAATTCATTTCAAGCTGCAGGGTTAAACCTCTGTATTTCTTTGGAGTGGGATAGATGACGTTTCTGGGTTAACCCTGTCGACCAGGTTTGTCACAATGGGGATGGACAACTGCTCATTATTCTGCAATTAAAACTGTTTATATTTAATCACATTTCTATACCCAGAATAATTTGTACTGCTGATAAAAAATAATAAAGACATCTCCTGGTTTGAAGGGCCAACTTTCGAATAACCCAGAAACTTTTGCTGGTATGAATTTAAGATACTCAACATCAACAAAAATTTCCATTCTCTGCTTCTGCTTTTGAAGCAAAAATGCAAACAAACCCAGGCAATTTCAGAGAAATAATTGCATGTTTCTATTTTGAGTCAGTTACCAGTAGAAAGAATGGGGAAAAGAGCGGCAACGATAAAGAAAAGTATTTATTTAAAAAGTCCTTGTTTTATAAAAATAAATAAGAAATACATGTATTTGAAAGCCTGATCCCTTACTTGAGAACCAGAATCTGTCCTAACACACCCCTGAAATCTTCTCTAATGCTGTCCTTCGCTAAAACACAGAGGTTTTCACTTCAGTAAGGAATATGTGTTTGGGCCATAAAACAACTCGTGCCTTCCAAAATGTTGAAAATCCCAAATAATTTAAAAGTTGTTTGACAGGTGTACGAATGGTGGTAGCAGCAATACAATAGCCTGTGATGAAGATGGATAGAAAAACTCTTTGCTTTCTGAAAGATTTCAAGGGACTTTGGATCTAATCTTTACCACAAAATATCTTGGCAATAAACTGTGGCTGCTCTTGGTGAAAGATTACGGCAGTGAGACGTCTAGTTAAAGAGTAAGTGCACTCCAGTTGGTAGATATATTTCTCCTTTATTGTGGCTGTAACCTGTTCAGGTAGAGGACAAATAAAGTTGGAAAATGTTTTGTCCCTTGGCCCACAAAAAATTTGTCAAATAACAAAGTTCAGCTTCTGCCTTCTCAGTGTTTTGGTTCCTGAAGGGCTATATAAAATAATGTGTTTTGCCAAAGAAAGGCGATGGCAGTATTAAATAAAAATATTGCTATGAAAAATCCATGCAAGTATATCGTGTTGATATGCTTTTTACAATGTTACCAGTAAAATCATTAGATGAATTCTCATATACTTCCGTACAAATATATTTACCTATACATACTCATATCCAAATACGTTCATACCCATTTATATGAATTGTAAATCAATAGTTAAATAATTCCATTTACTTTAAATTGAGTACAGTTGACTTTTGATCATGTTTTCCTGCCAGTGAAATCCTATTTAATGACATTCCCAGGTAAGTGCATTATAGCACTCAGTGATGTTTAAGCATCACAGGAGAGAGTAGTTATCTCAGGACAAACATCCTTAGGTATGTCTCTCTCTCCCTGGTGTTCCATTAAATTAAGACCTTATCTGAGGAGTCCTTGAAATTCAGAAACTCAATAGCTAATACAGATTTTAGCTGTTAAGCCTTTTCCTAGAGTGTTGTTGGCTGTCCATTTCTAACTTTAGGAAAACTGAACTCCTTTGGGCATGGCTTGATGGAGCCATCTCCTGGCCAGACAGTAAAGAAAGCTCTTGATTGAATATGAACGTGTCCTAATGCCTGCGCTGGTAATTAACCTTGCAGTAAACAAATTGGGTATAAAGATGAAGGAAATGCTCCCTGCAGACTGCCAGAGTTAGGTTCCAGTTTCTGTTTATAAACTTAACATATTAAAAACTAGAAACCAGCTGACTGGATGCTTTATATCATCCTTTTTTGTGCCTTGTATGAACAGCTGAAGAAGGTGAACCACCAGGCATGGTTCATTACTAGCTCCCGATAGAGCAAAGGCATGGTGATAATCGACTGTTTTTTGAATGACAACAAATTTTGAGCCAATTATCTCTAAAATCCTGTTTTATTGGTTTGACGTTAGCCAGATGATGTTAACAAATCCCTTCATTTCTGATGTTTTGTTTGTCTTGGCTGTGACAAACTCAGCCCTTTGGTGGCTGGCTGTCTTCTGTTCCAGACAGAGCCCTGTCTTCTACCTTACTTGTGACTGTGCAGGTGTCAAAATACATCCATTTTTGCAATGTGGATTCATCTCTTGGGTAGTTGAGTAAACCACTACAGCTCAACGGATTTTATTGATGAAAAGGCTTTTTGACATGAGAATAACAAAATTTCTATTTATGAGGGCTTCCATATAAAGATGACCATCAGTAAAATTCTTTGTTATTTGCATGTAACCTCTGTGATGATTAGATAACAAAAGCTAGGAAAAAATGTTGCTCTTTATGAGAGTTGATCTTGTTACTGTAAGAAGGTGTTTAGATATTTTGGGGCCAATTTTCCTTCGACTGTTTCAGTACAGGATGCAGATACATAAAGCAACACATTACGTACCCGTACAGACTACTTTAATGTGACTGAAAAGGTTTTACTGTAGAGTCTCTTCAATTGTGGGCAGATGCACACATCAAACTTCTACTTGCAGCAACTCAAAATAGGAGCCTGATTTTATTTGTTGTAACACAGCTGAATTGCAAGTTTAAGGCTTCTGTTTTATTGTACTGCAAGATGTGAAATGTGAGTTGTTTTGTGTTGTCAGGAGCTCTGGGTAAGCATAATTTTTGTGTGTGTGTGTGTTGGAATAAGGTATCTGTTCTCTATAGCTGTATGGTACCTGAAAGCTCCATTGCAGACATCTCTGAAATTTATCCTTTTTTCTTTAACACTGGAAGGAAGCAAATGACTGTTGCTTACGGCAGTGGAATTCAAAAAAGCTGCCTTCAGCTGACATCTATTTCATTCACCTTTGTTTGAGAATACACAGTTCAGCTCAAGTCCCTGCACCCTGGTCTCCTCTGCAAAATGGAGATGATAACGTTTGCCTGCCCAACAGGGACACTTGTTAATGCAGGTGCTATTCTTCTTTACTAGGGCTAAAGGATTCATGTAAGTATTGAGATGTGTTTCAAAGTCCTTGCAAAATCAGATTTCTCAGGATATGAAGGCATCTTGTGTTCTAGAGCAATACTTAAAATTTGGTACTGCATTGTTACTTGGAGCAGGTGGGAAGTTCTTTTGTTCAAGCTGTCCTCAATGACCTCTACCTTAAATAATGATATATCAGAAGTTGGATCAGTTTGCGTTCATTTTTTAATTATTATGAATTATTAGCAATCATTGTCTCAAATTTGCATACTCCAAACTGTATTTTCAAGAGTGGAAGAATTTAAATCGTCATTTATTCAAATTGAACAAAATGTTTTGCTATGAATTTTTGCTTGGGTAAGAAAATAGAAGAAGTTGTAATAAACATAACTGGGTTTTTTTAGGAAGATAATTAATTTTAAAAAAGTTTTGCACCTATAATTATTAAGTCTGCTTTAATTTTAACTGTATTGTTTTTCAGGGGGATCAGATATTGAGTACCTAGATTTTTATAAGCCAGTGGTGTGGTTCTGGATCCTTGTTGGGCTTGCTTACTTTGCAGCTGTCCTCAGCATGATTGGAGACTGGCTAAGAGTCATATCAAAAAAGACAAAGGAAGAGGTAAGAACATTTTGAAAGGGGAAGAAATACTACTTTTAGAAAACTTTGATTAGAAGTCAGGTGAACTTATAGCTTTTTTTGCTTTTAGGGCATAGGTCAAAGCTGTTTATGTATGAAATCTATGCTGCATCTCAAACTGCAGCAAACTTTGTAGCAGTCTAGTCAAACATACAGTGATTTTTACGTGGTTGCATATAAAATTAGATTAAATATATTAAATTAAGTGTATACGCACAAATACACTTGACTTACACAAAAAAATTCTCTAAAAGGATTATTCTAGAGAGTAGAATGTAGTCCTTAATTTTAAGTCAAAAATCATTCTGCTTTCATTGTTTCTATATGGGATGCAGGTATGTAAAGAAAAATACTAAATCACTAAATAGTTATATTGAAGATACATTTGGTCATTTTATAGTAGTAAGAGAACAAATGTTTCATATCATGCAAGGTATTAGAATGAATTATTTAAATATGCCTGGGTGTATTTTACCGTAATATCTTCAGTGGTAGGCCTAGTTATTTGTGGTCAGGTGCACTGATTTCAGTTCACATATATTTTTACTTGTAAATGTGTGCTTATCATTTCAATGATGGTACAATATTTTACTTTAAATTTTGTCATTTAAGAAAATGTCCTGGGTTTGAAAATGTTAGAGGATAAACAAAATTTCCTTCAATTGCAGCTAGGACAATTCAGGTTTGACTAGAAGTTTGAGAAATAAATTAATTTTCTCTTAAGCAACATATTATTTCCCTCTAATTTAACTTCAGTTCCTCTGCACGCATCAGTTCATTTGTGTTACTCAAATATAAAAACTCTAATTTCTTTTTGATGGAATGGATATGTCGGTTACTGTGCAGTGGCCTACTACTCAGATTGTTTTAAATTTTTTTCCTAGCTGTGGGGCACAGCGTCAATGCCTCGATGTAATCCTGGCAATCCTTGAGTTCCCAAAGACCTTGCTGTAACGGGTAGTGAACCCCTATACATCTTCACTCATTATGGACCCCCAGGGTCCCTGCTGCTTTCTGAGCCGAGGGCAGCAGTGATGGGGACAGCAGGCAGGAGGACGTGAGCTGGGCACTTGGGCAGGAGTAAGCACACGTTGTGAAGCATGAGGGGTGGGTAGCCCTTTTTTCATTGCCCTTACTATGCTCATAGTGCTTTATAGTTAGACACAGCATTGTGGCAGGTCTGTTGTAAGTACACTTTTAACAGGCATTTCATAAACACTTAGCTCTGAAGCACAGGACAATATTTATTTGATCAGTTCCACTAGAGTATCATCTTTTGCCCCTGTGCTGTAAATTTGAAAGGATATTTACAGCTTTCCTTATCCAATGAGCTTTACTGGTTTCCTTCACAGATACAGAGCAGCAGGTATCGCACGAGTGTTCCCATTTGCAAGTTCAACAGTTTGCAGGGTCACCATTTTGTTTTCTGGAAAAGTACTGAAGGCATCTTTAACACCCAACCTGCATATTTTACAGGGGCTGCAGGGAAACCAAGAGATCACTTCAAATGCCGTTAACCTGCATGTTTTTTCTTCATCATTTTGAACTTCACAGTTAGGTCGGTGTAGCCCATTTTTCCCTTTTGCAGTAGGCAGAAGTAAGAGCTGGGCAAGCACGTGTGGTGTTTCCCCTCTGCACTCTCTAGCGTCTAACTGTTCTCAACTTGGCACATTTCCTAAACTGCATTTACTTTCCCTGGGTTACTTTTTTCTGGATTCTTGAAAAAAATCTGATATGACTGAGGCCATATGACTTGGGACTCTGCAAACGTACCTTGTTCAGGCTTGGTTTTGTTGCATTTCCTCAGACACTGGTGACACAGTTTAGTTCTTCACAGTACTTTGTAGAATTAATCTGGTCTTTAAGCTCACACTTCTCATACTCTTCTCTCTTATCCAGATAGTAAGATCTCTGGATAAGATGCTGTCTTGACTGTATAATTGTACATAGCACACTGAGGATTTAATCTTGTTTAGAGTGTCTCATTATCCATATTATTATGATGATCATAATATACTAAGAATGTTTGATTTTTATAATACCTTGTTTTTATTTTATACTGAAGCTATTTTAATACAGACTAACTTTGGAAAAGATTTAAAGAAACATGAATTGAACAAACTCATAGATTCCTTTAACACATTAAATACATTCCTATTTTTATCAAGTAAAGCTCTATTTGCCAGGTTATGCAGCACAGTACAACACCAGACTTTCTTTTCTCAGGCACCAGGAATGTATGCCCTATTTCATCTTTCCATTCTTTCTCACCCTTGTAGCCTAAACAAGCATATTCATTTTGTCTACAGAAAGGAAAACCTCATTCTTCAGATATATCCAAAATCTCTTGTCTGATGCAGGTATTCAGGATTTTGCTGTATACAAGTGTGTCATGCATTAGGTTAGATTAAAGACAGACGTAACATAATTGGTACCATTTGTTCAATTAATGATATCTCTGATGTTCTGAAATTTCCTCCTTTACTTCTTAACCTGTTGCTCAGGCATGTCTGAGAATTCAAAAAAGAAAGAAAATGTTTTTGCAGTTTAAAAATGCTGCAGTTTTAAAAATTATGGAGTCCAGTTTGAGAACTGCATCATGGCACAGTACCAGTTGTGTGCTAGTTAGAAAATATGAAAAACTATTTCTGAATTCTATCCCAATGATACTTTGTCGGAAGAAAGCTATATAAATATACTGCATTTAATTTTAAGATTGGCTGTGTTTGAACAGAAGCATTGTACAAATATTCACTTTACAGGTAGCATTTTGTGATAAAAACTGCTGCTCTTAGCTCATCCTTACTACCTGCCTAGGAAAAGTGAGTGAAGAAGCTGAAAGAGTTTAGTAGAGATGTAGTCATCAAGTCTCCTCTATGCCAGCAGAAGCCAGAGGGGAGACTGAATTTCTTGTATTGTCTGTTTTTTTCAATTAAACCTAAATTTATGATGATCGGTTACAGCTTCTATGGATGCAGATTATAGCAGAGGAACTATCTGGAGTTCAAACAGTAGAGATGAATGCAATGGAAAATCCTAGTTCTAAGTAGGTTTTTTAACTGTCTTTTAAGGAAACATTCTGTCAGTCCTTGGGGAAATGGCGCGTTATACCTAAAGGTAGTCTTTGAAGTTACAAACAATGTTATATACGGAAATCTACTGAGATATAGAGGCTATACCATCTATAGGACCATAATTAATGCACTCTGAAAGCTGAAACAGTTTAATATACTTCCTAGGAAATGTAAGACACTGGAAAATCTTCCTTCATGAAACTTAAGCACTATGAGTATCAACACCTACAAGTAAACAAGATTTTGTGTAGGATTTACAGCATACCTTTCATGAAAAAAATAGTAATAGCCTACCATGTTTTAGATACGGGAGGAAGTAGATCATTCAATACTGATCGGTTGTGTTGGTTTCAGCGGTCTAAGACCAAGGGCTGACAGCAGCCAAGCCTAGCGAATTGTACCAGAGTCCAGGATGAAGGCAGAAGGGTTGCAAGTGCTGAGTAGCCCCTCTCTTTACTTCCCCTCAACAACCAAAACTGTTTATCAGCCGAGGTATTTGATATCTTTTTTGATAGACAGCTGTAATAATCTCCTCCTTGCCTCTTTCTGCAGTCTAAAGTAAAAAACAGTTTATCATAGTATATTTAGGGTGTATATTGTGAAAGGAAGCCTCCATATTCCATGAAGTGGGCATGCTGATAATGAATATCACCTAATATCTGTAGTCCTGTTCATATTTTTCTTAATGCAGTTGCATTGTTCTTAAAAGCAGTTTACGTAAGACTGCGGTAATAATGCATTTCACTGTTTCAGCAAAATAAAACATATGTGTTTTTTAAGGACACTACCAGGAAGGTTTGCCATATGCAAGAGGAACTGAGATAAAAAAATCTGATCAGATATGCAGTGATCCATTTTGATATTAAAATCCAGATAACCAGAATGTCTGTCAGTTGCTCAGGTGGCTTTTGTCTCTTGAAACACTCTTGAGAGTTTTGAATGTATCAAATGGGGAGGGAAGCGAAAGTAGAGACAGAAGTGGGAGTTTCAGAAGGATAGATCTGCTGCTGGAAGGAGTTCATACAGGAAGACAGATGAAGTGTCAGAAAGTCACTGGAACATGCTGTGTGCTGTAATCTTAAGTAGGCGATCTGTCTCTGAAGTTCAGCTTCAGCTGTACTAGCTTGCCTTAAACTCCCTCCTCTTCACTATTCTCCATACTCTAATTACTCAGAGCACTTCTAAAGTCTTCTGATTTTAGTCTCTTTGAAAGATAAAATTTCAACAGGATTTTTTTCCTTGTCATGTTTTTCTTTTACTTCAGTATGCAGCAGCTTCTGAATTTCAGTTTCTAGCAAAAATGCTTACCCAACCAAGAATCTTAGTAATTTTGGCTATAAATTTCAAATTTCTGTTTTTAAAATTAAGTGCTTATGTCCCTTGGCCTCATGATATTCTCTTTATTAAGCTCTAGTCCAGGCTCCATTCAAGTCAATGAAGGTGGGATTCATCTCCAGTCTAGATACCAACATCTGCTCTAGTCATCTACATTCCCTTTATAGTCAGTAGAAGGAAATGAGTCTTTCCTGCGTGATCCACTTGAATTTTTTTAAGGCATCTACCATATGAGATCAATTGCGTCCTGGAGGAGCCTGTTCTCTTCACTATATATCAAGTGTCAGGTGACTGACTCATGTTAGAGATCAGCTCAGTTTGGACAAGTGATTTTTCATGCTGAAAGTCTTTCTTTTGAATTGAATGATATGGATCGAGCTTTAAAAATCAAGCCTAAAATTTAATGAGAAATAGTACATTCACTTCTTGTGGAAATTCAAGAGGCAGTTGTTATCTTTGGTATTTATAAACACATTAAACAAATTTGACTCATCTGAATCATCATTCAGTTTAATCTTCTTGGCACCAGTGGTGGAGTTGTCACTCATGTCTGTCAAAACAGAATTAGGCTTGTCATGATGATGCCATGGAGATTATCACACTCCCTATAATATTTGTTGTCTTTTCATTTTACTAACTTCAGGCCAAAGGTGCTCACCCAGCATAAGGGTCCTAGTCTCAAGAGAACTTGAACCCATCTCTCATATTCTCCAAGAAGAGACCCTAAATGTAGACTGTATGCACGAAAAATGAAAAAATGAGTGAACTCAAGTGAGAAACAGTTTTGTAAGGTTTTAGTGAATCGAACTGGCATACCAGGCAAACAGATAGGCCTCAGAGGCTGTTCAGTGAGGATGTGCGACCAAGGAGGAGGAAAGAGAAGTTCTTTCAGTGGCGGTGAGCCTTTAACCCGGCTCTCGCGGTTTTAAGAAACAAAATCCATTTGTTTAGAAATTAAGGTGATAAGAATAACTTTTCATCCTGGTGATACGAGGCTTTTTACAAAGGTGTGAGCCAATTGCTGATCCATTGTGCACTGTTTTAAATAAGATGGATCAGCTTCTGTTGAAGAAAACAACTGCTTGGTCTTTTCCTTTTCTTACAAAAAATTTAAAAAACAGTTGCTGTAGTTTTAAGAGTTGTATATCCACAAGTTCAATGGGTAGATCAGACTGACTTGATGGAAGTCTGTTCCTAGAAAGCACTGAATCAAATATTTGTGGGAGACAGTCATGGTGTGAAAGTAATTGCATGCGAAGTCCTTTTGCAAGGCAGTGATTAATAGGGGCGACACAATTCTAGGATGCACAAACAGGGGATCGTTGAATTTCTGTAGGACAGTAGTGTTACTGCTGCAGATCTTATTAAGAAGTGTATTACCAGAAAACAGTCCCTAGATCTGTGGTCTAAACTTCAGAAAGAATGCAGAGAGCTACAAAAACAGCAAAAGAGCCATCTGAAGAGAATTCCACCTAGCATTAAGAGTGCTTTTCCAGTCCATCCAAGATGTACAGAAAAGTGTATTTGAGAAAGAATTGACACATTCAAAAAGGTGGTTGTTTCTAATAATTTCTGAGATGGGGAAAAATATAAAAATCTTTCTATGGTAAATACAGCTATAGGTCTCTGGTCAAATTTGACTAGCAACAGGAAAAATAAGAAAAAACACCCTAAAACTGAAAGATGGGAGTACAGTCCCTCTGTAATGTCTCTGAGTCTGAGACATATAAAGAGCAGTAGAGGTGTAAGGAGAAGGTAGAAATGGCTGACCTGGTTTTGAATGCAATTTGATCTCTTCCATTCTCAAGAGATTGAGTATAAGTCATCCTGGTGGTGTTCTCGGTCCTGCCCTAGCAACAGTCCGTAATGCTGAGTTTCTGTATTGATCACTCTTTTACAAGTACGCTGCAGTACTATGTGCAATAATGGATATGAAAGAACATGTTGTTCTGAGAGTCCCAGAAAAACTAATCTGCTGATGGTTTTTGACACTTTTTTTTTTGAGATGTCTTTCCTCATAGGTTTGTGTACTTTGGACATGTGATGACTGCTTAATTTCAGATTGAACACACGCACAAAGGTAACATCTACACCATTATCGTTTTGGTGTGGTTTACACTTATGTCATACCTCTTAGCTAGGCATGTTAAAGACCTTTATAGATGGCTGTTTTGTTATTGCATATTAAGTACCAGGTCCTGAAGTGATGCTGGTGTGGTGCTTATTACAAGAGATGTCCTGCCTAAATACACTTCCACAAGCAGCAGGGCACCCTGTGCCTGCCGAGGGCGGGGGGCACCATCGGCACCTCCCCTGGCACCCCTTGTGCCCGGCCCTGCTCTCCCCCGGTGCTCCCCTTGCCTTACCGTACCAACTGGACGGTTCAGCGGAGATGGAAATGCTCCCAGTGTGGGCTACGTGCAACCAGGTAGTGATAGTGAGAGCTACTGAATTTGCAAAAATAAAACTGGAGCCAAGTGACTTATACTTCATAATAAGAGAAATTGATTAAAGAGAGCTCGGCTATAGCAGCAGCATTTCTTGCAGTTAATTACCCATGAAGATTCCCTGAATATACATTATCATGGTTTACATTAGGAAATCTTGATTTTTGGAGACAAGATGTAATCGATTCTTTAGGCTACTGTGACAAATATCTGTCCTTTAGCTCTATTGACAGAGTGATATTTAATCTGGAATCTGCTCAGCCCAGATCTTCATGATTAACATTCTTAAAACTTTACTTTTTTAAGCTCATCTCAGTGCTTGGATATTGTTAGGAAAAGACGCTAAAACACGTTAGTAATACTGAGTGTGTATGCATTTGATAGTTGTCTTGTGGATGACTCCCCAGACACCACCAGTTCAGTAGAATACCCTTGCATCTTCAAGAAATTGTGTTGACAGTGAGGAAACTGCTTTGCAGTCATGGATATGAAGGACTGAAGAAACCATGGAATACTCTCCTTTACAAGGGATGAGTGCAAGTGTAACACTAGTGTTGAACAACCAAAATGGAGCTTTAATATTCACACAAATATCACTCCAGATGTTGCCATTAGAAAGTTAAGAAATAAACAGTTTTTACTGGGACTTGACCATGTAGTTACAATGGCCATTTCTTACTCAGTACCAAGTCAAAATTAAAAGCCCTTTTTTAATGTTTTCTTTAGCATATCCTTATAACCTACAAAAGTCCGATGAGTTTATGAAACAGTCGTTGTCTCTTTCCTGTGGGAGAAAGCTGAGACAGTCTTTCAACTGCCTGTGGCTTGGGTTTCATTATGCTTCTAGTATAATTCTTAAAACGTTTGTTATTTCTGGCTGCAGCAAAGTCATTGGCTGTATAGTGCAGACAGAGAATACATGCTGTTCTCCTGAATCGCCTTAGGCTCAGCTGGTAGAGCTTTATGTAAACCTAAATAGTTTCTTGTGATTAATACAGTTGGATGTCATTCACTCTCATCAGGTTGAAAGAGGGGCTGGATGGCTCTCTGAGGTAGATGAAACAACTAAATAGAACAGCTGATTTTGATAGCAAAATGTCAGCTTTTTTTTTTAAGCTTTGGAAGTTATTAATAAAGCAGAACGTTAGGGACTGAGAAAATCGGGCCAATAACTTGTGTACAGTACTGAGACACACACACATGCAGCTCTATGCAAAGAGGTGTCTGATGGATAATATCCAATAATGGTTCTGAGGATGTACCTAACATAGGAGTGTTCACATTTCTGGAATAAAAAAAGAGGTGAAACAAAATAAATGTGGTGACTGCCAGTATATCTAGTTCTGGTTTTGTAGGCATGATTTTTTGTTTTTATTTTGTAGGCTACCTGCTTTTATTTTGTTGAATCGGATCATGATAGAGCAAAAGGGCCACTTCTACATCTGCCATCTGTCACATCTCCACAAAACATATTCCCACAGCTGCCACCATGGATGTTCTTCCACAAAAAAAATAATTAAATTCATGGGCTCTCTGCATTCCCACTGGAGAATGTGGTTTATTTCATCCAAGGCATCAGATGTGCTTGTGGAAGTTATGTGGGTGAAACCAAAAAATCATTCCTCACCAGAATGAACTCACAATCATTACTTATTACAGGACTGAATAATCCAATTTCCAGTGGGAGAGCTTTGTTCCCAAAACATTTCTGACCACCATGGCTACAAAAATAAACTGTCTATGTAATTTAAATGTTACTCCAGAAGATGGCAATTTCACAAAATAGAATCTTTTCCCCTTTAGTATTAGCCTGAAAAACAGAGGGGCATGTATTCCAGTCAGGGGAACCGAAAAAAAGAGATCATTTACTGCTTCATTTGTGCCATCCACTTTGAAACTAAAATCTGGTAGCTTAAAGACCTGGGATAGAAGAGTTCTCTGCTACAGGGCTGAGGTCCTGACAGAATGAAGGAGTAGAAGGTAGTGGTTAAACACCTGGGAAAGCTCAGCATAGGTATCTCATTAGTGCCTGTGGTATTCCTATGTTGCATTTTGTCACTGTGTTTCTTTACCTCTAAAGACAAGTAAAGCATGGTCTTCTCTAAATACCTGTCCATAGCTTACCGCACAATGTGGTTTGGGCAGTAATAATGCTATAATTACAGAAATACTAGAAGCCAGACAATTTAGTTGGACTATAAATGAGATTTCCTTAACATCCAGGAAATGCATAGGCTTCAATAAAAATGTCTGTGAAACTTGTCTTTTCTCTCCAGTCCTCTCTAGCCTATAGACAACTGATGTAGTGAACATAAATTTGCGGCCAGCAGTAGCTCAGGTGGGAAGAGGTAGCGTATGCTTGCCCAGAACTGCAGGAAAGTGAGATGGCAGATAGACAAACCCTACTACCTACGCAGGGAATCAACCCACCCAGCAGCTGCATTGTTAAACCCATCAACTCTCTCATACCTACATTTCTTTAATTTTGATTTTTTAAGTGGGACTTTGAGAACAATTTCTGTGAATGCTGTATGAGTTTCTTGAAAGCTAAGACAAAATGTTATGTACTCAACTCTGCTGCCTGGATAATGTGACATGTGCATGCTCTTTCTAGTTTTGTCTCCGAGTAACATATAATGGAGAGGTTAATTGGATGTGTTATTTTTAAGTAACAGAAAAGGTACATTGGAGAGGAAAAATGAAACTGTGAAACTTTGGAGACTGCATTAAGGATAGATGTTAGAAATTACAACTGAGGAACATCTAGAGTGTTAAGAATATCTGTAAGGAAGGCCACTTTTTTTTTTTCCTCAAATGCAGTCAGATGGATAACTCCAGCTCATCTACTTTCTCTTTAATTCATTTTTTTGGCTTGCACTAACATGGCCATCGTAAAGTGTATGAGCACTGTATGCCAAAGGGAAACAACATAAAATACAGCTGTAAAAGAAAAAGCTACACATATTATTTAGAAATATATATATTAATTTTCTTGCATAGCATATATAAATCTGATTTTTTTTCATATTTAGTACTTAGTAGGTTAGCTCCTCCCAAGTATATCATAACTTTTATGTCATATATCTGAGTTCCATCCAAGCAGGGTATCTTTCTTCCCCCTCTGTAAGTAGAACTAGATTAACTGGTTACACTGTAATGTTGGGATTTTTGAAGAATCTCCCCAAGAGAGAGGAACAAAACTAAGGCAAAGTTAAGTTAGATAAGTGTGTATTTATTTTGGTCTACTTAGGGATGTCCTTAATTAGGCTTGTGGGTTTTTTTCTGTTAGACCACAGATATGGCTTACTTCAAAGTACAGGTTACTCATGTAAAAGTTATGGTTATATGGCTTGTGCTGTCCAGACCACACTTAATAGGACAAGTGGTCTTCCTGCAAGGTGGGCAGTTTTGTTTGTATAATTATTTGGATATCTGTTCTATGTGGAGTGTCCAGAAAGATCTTCAACCTCCTGACAAGTACAGGGAATTAGAGTAAATGTACTGAAGAATGAAGCAAGTGCTTCAGTATCTTCAAATTATTTTTTTTTTTTTCTTCCAACAGTAGCATCCCCCTGGACATACTTACTTTCTGGGTTATGTTGTTGGACTCTATCCAAGCGTGGAGCTCAGCTGGACAGTGAGAAAGCTAAAACATGGTGGTGATGAAAATGAATAGAGAGTTTTGGTCTCACCAGTGATATTGGCTGAGAGTCAGTTTTAGGTCATTATTAATTTAGGTGGGTTTTGGCAGGAGTAGGTGAAGGTTGCTTAATGTCCATGTTTTTTTCCTAGTTCTGTGAAATTCAGTATGTCTGTGTTTAAATGATATTGGTGACAATGTATGTGCACAGCCTGGGAACTCTTTGGTCATTCAGGAAGTTCATGCCGTATTTTTTTGATGTGTAGTTAAAAACAAACAGACAAACCCCCCAAAATCAAAAGTGACTTTAACAGGAATAAGTAGGTACACTTTGAAATTGTATTCCTTATTGTTTCCTAATAGAGTAAATGTGACATTTCCACTGCAGGTAGACAGAGACACCTTAACATAGACATTTAGAGATGCTACTGGAGATGACCTGTGGTATTTCAGACATCCCCATGGGGCTGTCAGATATGATGCAGAATGTATGGGATACCCAGGCCCATCCGCATTGGTAGCTGGAGGCCAGGCAGCCTGTGCTGGGCAAGGAATTGAGTCAACGCTGTTTATTTGACAGGAAAGTATCCATTTTTTTGTGGTGAACTGTGCTGTGTGGAATATTTAGTTGTGTTACCGTTACCATATTTCTTGAGCATTTGTCATTGAGACCTGAGCAGTAGGGTATTGCTTCATAAATAACTAACAAAGTTATGAGCTGTTGATGTTCAAAGTACTATGTTAATACATTAGAGCTGGAACCCCTTGTGAAATATGTCTAATGCCTTGCAGTCTAATTTGGATTTTGATGTGGAGGAAGTCAATCCTGAAGCTGGGCTAGGGACAGTGTCCCCATTACCGGTGACATTTCTATTCCTGAAGGTTAGGAGTGAGCAGCATCACCAGATTAGTGCTGCTTATTGTACAGCTGACTCAGGTGCTATCACTGTGACATGTTTTTCCTATCGCTTTTGAAATATTTTGTGTCATTCAGCCTTATGTAAAGTACTTAGTTGTCAATAATTTCTGTGACTGAGAGGGCTCGTTCTCATGTCACATTGCCCCCAACTATGACAGCTGCAGAGTCTACAGAGCTGTGTGCTGTAATGAGGCAAGAGAACTGGAGAAAAGTAAACAATTGTTACAGTAGGTAGGTATGTTAAGACTTTTTTTGAGCAGCATAGTCAACTGGCATTTCAATCACTTCATATAAGACATTTTTTGGCTGTCAGCCCCCAGATGAAGAGGAGCTGTAATGCAATATGGTAAAATGTCATACCCTAAGGACAGAAAGAACCTGGACAGTTACAGAAATGCCCCTATGGATAAAGGAGGGATCAAATTATGAGAGTAAGTTGCTTATGTACACTGGTAGTTAAAAACTGCACATTTCTTTTCCTATAATCTTTTGTGCTTGAGTCCATAAGTGCTATGGAATTAAGAGTTTTATTCTGAAAAGATAACATTTTTGAGTGTATTTCAGTTCACACAAAGGCTAGGGGCTGAAAGCAGTAATTTGGGGCACACATAGTTCACACAGCACTGAACTTCTAGTTTCTCATGCTGTGCCAATTACCTCTGTTTCATTACTAATGCATTTCAATTCTGCTTAGCAATAGCACTGCATTTTTCAATTTTTTTTTTCTATGAATTTAATATAAAAAATGAAATTGTGCCAAGCAGCACCATAGCTCTGGTCTATGGGCGGATAGAATTGAGTCCACCATGTTCATGTTCCACATCACCTTAATTGGAACATGAGGCCATCTCCAAAGGCATATTTAAAATGTTCTTCAGCTGGCTGCATAAACTTCTTCCCAAAAGAAATCTAGTAGCATTTAGTCATCAGATATCCTAACAACTGCAATTTTAAAATTCTCCTGAATAACTTACTTACACAAGACTCGAAGTACAGCAGCTTGCCCTGTGTAAGACAAATCCATCACCAGCATGTGGTGAGGTGGGCTGGCGAGGGTATTCTGAGCCTACCCTAGGGTCTACATAGACTTGCTTTTGTCAGAAGCATGACCAGCTGTTTTTTCTTTGCTGGGAAAACATGAGAGAAGTAGGAACTGAAACTACTAGTAAAAGGGTGGTGAAAAAGCATATGAGGAAACAGTTCAAAATGCTTGTAGTTTCCAGTAGGTTGCCAAGACACAATTTTAAAGCTACCAGTCTGATAACATCCCTTGAATGTGACCATACGTAATGCCGGAGATGTGTGCCTGAGCAAAGTAACTGGTCTGGTAAATGGTTACACAGCTGGTGAGGGGTAAAATAGGAACCTGTATGCTGGCTCTTTGCTCCCCTGGACAGAAGCATGCTCCAGAACCTGAGCAGCCTGCCTTTAGTAACGCTTCGGAGAAACACAAAGCTGCCCCAGGGTGTGCGCTGATGCTGCTTATCATATTTTTTATTACTTGTTTACTACAAATAAAAATATCGTAGCAGCTGAAATGTTTCAGCATTACAGATTCTGTTATTTTCAGATCTGAAGTGCAGTGTGTCTGATCCTAATTGCACAATTTAAATACTAATAATCATTCAACTGGGTGAGCCCTCTGTGTATTACAGATAATAGTCCTTGTTTTAGAAAATATACATAATGGGTCCACATTAGTCATCTGTGTAATTCACTGAAGCTGAGACAAATGTAATAAAATGACCCCTGGGTAAAGAGATCTTTTTGTTTTGTTTCTGGAGGGGGAAAGTTTTCCTGAAAGCCTGTCACTCCTGGGTGAGCTGATTGTTTTTTACCTTCATTATATTCCTGTTTTCCACTGCACTGCAAAGCATGAATAAGCCTGTGGCCACTTATCTCTGATATTTTAACCCCTATATTTCTCTGTGTTAGTGGTTTTTTTAATTATTATTATTTATTTCTCTGCTCACCAAGTCCAAGCTTGCTTGCCAATGATTGAAATTCTGGACTGAGAAGCACCAATTAGACTAATTTATTTTAAGTGGATTAATTCTTCTCAAATGCTTTTCTTTGGAGTTATATTTATCAGCAGTCTATCTTCCCTGTGCTATACCTTTCAACTATTAAACCATCCGCAAAGCAGAGATTTAAAGAGAAACAATCTATTTCCTTTGCAGTTACAACAAGATATTTTCCTCAGAAAGTGCCACCTTCTGTGCTATCTATATAACTTGTTTAATATTGTAACATTGGTTTGGTTGAAATATGAGAGTAAAAATACAAATAGCATGTAAATTGCAAGGCCATAGTTCTCCTCAGACTATTATCTGGCTGAGCTGCTTATTCTACCTCATGCCATATCTGAGGAAAAATAAGGATAATTTGGGATTCTGTGCCAGCATCTGCCTTCCTCCCCGTCCTCAGCCCTACCCTCAGAGCTTGGGCTCACGGGATGCTTCAGCTTTCCTAGTACTGAAATGTTGAAATGATGGAAAGAAATCTTAAGGAGTATTATGGTATTTTTTTTTAGTGGAATTGTATCAGCCTTTGCCATAAAGGCTGTCAATATAAGGACATATCGAGTTAGAGCACAGGAACTGAGTGGACAGCAGGGATCCACATACATTCGTGAAGCAGTAGCGATGGTACAAACCAGCACCTTGCAGCCAATCTGACTGGAGATGTGTGCATAGCAGGGGAACTACCCCCCTCCAGCTGTATGGTCATTGTACAGCAACGGCAACTGCCAGGCTGACTTTCCTTTGGGTGTAATCAGTAACAGGTCTCCACGTCCCACTCTAAATTTGTCTCCATGCTGCTTTTTAGTGTGTCATTTCGGTGGAGTCAGGGTGGTAAACTGACATGACTGAAACTGTTGCTGTATTGGTGCTATGTTTGAGCGAGCACAGAAAAGGGAGAACGAAAGCAGCTGACATTTTCCTTTAAAAAAGCTTTTCTGTCTAAATTTAGAAAATTCTTTGCCAAGTCTCCCAGGGATCTTTCCAGAGACAGTAAAAGTGCTCATAAATAACCCTGCACCCTAGTAACAATACATAACACAGCCTGGATTGCTGGGATTTCAGCATCCCCTGACCAGCTGGGTACTGTGCAGCTGTCAGGGCTCTGCAGCTTCTCTGTATTGCTGACTGCCTATAATTAAAGAAAAAATATTTTAGCAGAAAAGATTTTTATTGTGCTTTTGGAATCGTTGTTAACTTTTACTAGTGCGACATTTCCTCTTGTTTAGTTGCTATCAACAAGAGTCTGTGGCATGAGAAATCTGTGCTGGCAGCAGCAGCAGCTCTTTGCCAGCCCAAAGCCGCATTGTGCTCTCACTGGGCTGTTGAGCCTAAACAGTGTCCAAAGTCCTCTGTCCCATAATGCTTCCCTTTTTTCCTCATTTTTGCTGCAGGTAGGGGAATTCAGAGCCCATGCTGCGGAGTGGACAGCCAACGTCACCGCAGAGTTCAAAGAAACTCGAAGGCGCCTGAGTGTGGAGATCTATGACAAGTTCCAGCGGGCTACCTCTATCAAAAGGAAGCTCTCTGCAGAACTCGCCGTCAACCACAATCAAGACCTGACTCCTTGCAAGAGAACCTTGTCAGTCAACCATCTCACCAGTGAGAAGGACATCTTGCCAGCTCTAACAAAGACGGACAGCATTTACATGAATGGTTTGACACCACACTGTGCAGCAGAAGAGATAGCCGTTATTGAAAACATTAAGTAGCCGTGACTTTGGATCCTAGTCCTCAAGAAGCTCTTGGCTTAGACTAGCCATATACCTTTTCTCTCCACCCTACTGATGATCAATGCTAATAGCATTTTATATGTGTGCATGAGTTCCACAGAAACTACAGTCCAGAGTTAACCATCACATCTCTTCAAAGACACAAAGATGAATGGCACTTCTGTTATCGAAAGATGCTGGACAAGCAACGTCTTCTGCCTTTATCTGCCCAGACTGTTCTTCACTTCTCCCAATGTGCCATATGGCCTCAAGAATGAATCACACTTGTTTATGGTAACAATGTAGCTTTGAGGGATCAGTCCTTAAAATTTCAGGGTCTACCTTACTGAGCCTAGGAATGGACCATTTCTGGACTACAACACATTTGTAAATGGCAAGAAATTCTTATGCAGCCTTTTACCTAAGAAATTTTTGTCAGTGCCTTATCTTTTGAAGAACCAGAACCTCTACAGTTCCTGTATGGTTTTTGTTTGTTTGGGTTTTTTTGCATGAGAAGTGTATTTCATTTGAGCTTTCATTCTTCTTGAAACAATGATGTTTTAAAGGTGTCTGTCTTGAAGATACCAACCAGCATGAATGAATGCCAAAACTCAACAATCATCAAATGATGTTTGTAGCTCTAAATTTAAAGGCACTGCAGTTTCAAAAGTTGCAAACATGTCCCCCAGAAGCATTTTGTTTTACTCAGGTCCAGCTGATACTTGTTCACACTGACTTGTAGAATTTGCAGACCGTCTTCAGGTCTTATCTTTTCAAGCAGTGTTCAGCAATTGTTTTTCTCTGCGTCAGATGTACCAAAAAATCTGCAGCTTATCTATCACTAAATTATTTGGTAGATGACAAGAGCAAATAAAAATTACTATTTTGAGGAGAGGCAGGAGAGGCTTTTAATTGCTGTATTCTAATAACCACATCCAGAAAACAATGCAGAAAAATACGGTGATTTTTAATAACCATAAACCTTCTGCCAGATACTTCCTCTATGAAAAGGATTCTTAACATCCTCTTCAAGCCAAGTCACACCAGATGCCATATGATATTTTACCCAGGAATCCTGCTGGAGTGCTTTCCTGAATGTCATGCTGTACGCTGGCTGCCTGTGCCGGGAGCTGTGACTAACGTGGGAATGCAATTGAAACTGGTATCACTGTGACTTTCTACATTTCAAACAGAGGTGGCTCTGAATATAAGTGCAGGCATGAAGAAGAGCTGATAAATAGCACAATCTGAATACCGATGATTGTTCAGACAGGATAGGCTGATGAGAAGCAGATCTAAACCAGACTATGGGTTTTCTTTATTGGTTTTAAGAAAACACGTAAACTTTAATTTTGTATCTTCTGTTTTGCTTGTAGGTGTACATGAGATTCAGAAGAAATGCAGGATGGAATGGATAATTTTGCATTTTTTTCTTATGTTAGTCTATTGTAACCTGGCTGTACATAAAATTAATAGAACAGGCCTTAAAGAATAATTTAGGCTCTGTGTAAATTAAAAAAATGGGACTTCGCTGATTGGGCATGATTCAAGTGGCAAATCTTACAGCATCTCTGACCATTAGATAACATGCAAGATATGAATGTTAATGTTTTTTGGATGCTTAGCTTGTTTTCTAATAAATATAAGTTAATATGTAAATTCAGTCAATTCAGTGTAAATATCAGTCAATTAACATTTACAGAGAGTACGCTTTTAAAACTAAGGAAGTTCCATGACACAGCACCGAGCAATGCTCTTATAACAAAGACCCTTGTCTCCCCAGCACAGTGTTCTGAATGTCCACATGGCAAGGGGTCATCTTGCCATGTATAAACTGTGAATTGTAATGAAAAATAAAGTTTTTAATTAAAATAAGCTTTTCTGAATCTTCTGCTTGCTATAACTGGAATGCTAAGAAATAATTTGTAAAACTGATTTTTGTGCTTTCATTGGTTACAGAGTATAGCAGTTTACCACCTGCTTTAATTTAAGCTGGTTTAGCAATAAAGGCTTGACTCACCTAGCACAGAAATTACTTTTTCTTGATATTAAAAATAACGCTTTTTAGTTGCTGTACCTTAAGTTGTGTTTCTTGCCATTTTGTTTCAAAAACTTGGCAGGCTGCAGTTTCTCCTGTGGTGTGCTACAGAGCTGACAGCAATTGCTCCGTCTTTACACTGAGGGAGGTGTGAGGAGCTCTGACCTGCTGTCCTGCCACTTCTCCTGTGGTTGCTGGTAACCGTCTGCAGAAGTGTGCGAACAGACAGCTCTAAGGGCAGCCTTTCGTGCCAGAACAGTCATTCCTGCAGTAAATATTTTACAATGGCCTCTTTAATTAGGTCTTGGCCAAGGGAACGATAGCCTGAGACTCTGTGGTGGTAAGTGAAGAGGACTCTTTTCTTACATGGTTCCAATCTGATTTGCGTGGGATGTGTCTCAGTGCCTTTTGGATCTGATTTTCAGAAAGGGACTGGTAATGTTTAGTGTTGTTTGTTGTTTTGACACTCAGAGATGTGATATCTTAGGTTAAACCCTTGGATCATTCTAACTAGGATGTTTCCATTTACCAACCTATAGAAGTGAGTGTCTATGTGGTTTCTTTCATTCTAAAGAAACTTTCGGGCATCTCAGGACCTGCTGAAAAGAGTATGTTGTTTTGAGATCCTGTGACAATGTTTGAGATATTAGTATGGATATTTGTTAAATCAATTCAGCATTTATTTACCCTGACTTTCGATATGATCTGTGGGAAAAGAATCTCTGTTAATTTATACATAAAAGACATCGTTTCTTTTTTATTTTTTTAACAGATCTAAATTATCGTACCTTATCAAACTAGATTTGCCTGTTTGGAACAAAGCATTAACGAGTAAAGTCCTTTTTTTGCGAGTTTAATAACTGAAGAAGAAGAAAAAAATGCAACAGTCCAGATGGTATAAGTAGGTAGATTTATCATGATCCAAATGTGTCTAGTACCATTAATGTTATTGTTAAATCTTTTTCTCCCTTTCAACATACAGTAATAGGTTGCAAATGATGAGGATGGCTTGATAAATTGATAAATATAATTGATAAAACTTGATGAACCCTATAAAGGTTTTTCTTTTTGTTCTGGTAAGAGCAGACTTTTGTGTTAAAAACCCGTCTTTCTTGCCTTTGGAAATTTTGCACAGCTCACTTTTGCCTTCCAAATACGAAGCTATGAAAGCATAAATTAGGATTTAACAAAAATCCATTTGTAACCTCCTTTCTTTCACACATACATGGGGGCATTTCCAGACTGTTAAGATACTTGCTACTTAAGCAAGTTTGTGAAAATGGTATTTCAGTTTGGTAGAGAGTTTTTTCTTTTGTACTGCCAGCCAAATACCATAAAAAAATGATATTGGCAAAACATTTTGGATGAGAGACAAGTTCGAGCACATAAGAGACTGTAAATGCATGTGCCACCTAACAAAATAAGTTCTTTCTCAGTGTTAGAGGAAACATTACATTAATAAAAATGGTCTGAAATCTGTTAGAGAAGTAGCTGGAGACAATCTTGTTTAGTGTTGCCTATGATAATCCTGCATTTTTTTTGCATTCTCTGGTCTACTGCATCTGGTAATGTGTCTGTGTTGGTCAAAGCCTCGATTTTTGGATAGCCCTGCACGACAGGCAGGGAGATTGAGTTGCAGAGAATTTGTTCCATGCCCCATTCTTGCTTGAGTACCAGGGCAAGAGCTTACTTTGGCATCCCCTCCATGTTTTGTAGCTCCAGGCTGCCTGCCCTCCTTTTTCTAACATTTAGGCAGCCTTGAGGTGTTACTGTCTGAGACACAAACAGCCTGGAAGGATCAAACCCAGAAGCTTGCTGAATCTCATGAACATCCCAGCTGTGCCTTCCTCTCTTCACCTCTTCCTGAAACTTCTTTTTGATACAACAGGAAGAAAGCTGGAGGGTAATATGGGAACCCACAGAAGTGCTAAACCTCTAAAGAGACCACTCTTGAACTGGAATGGACATTCCTAAGGTCACTAAGCAAACTGTAACACCAGGATGGCAGATGGGAAAAAATCTGGTCTGTATGTTTGTTTGGAGTTCTTGCTCCTCCAGCATTATTTCTACACCAATGACCTCTAAATAGGAATACAACATGCCTTGTGGAAGAAGAAATGGAATGCTGCTCTACTTAGTCAACCGTACGTGCACATTACAAGTCTGTATGTGTATATAACTTTATTTCCTGGGAAGGAAATTTTCCTGTCAGTGAAACTACATATAGTGTCGAAATACAGCAGTAATATTTCTAATAAATTGCTGTCATACAGTTATGTGACAATTACCTTTTCTTTCCTACCTTGCAGTACTGTTTGAAAGGAAAGTATTTTATACATTAAGAGAAATATACATTTTACATGAAGCTGTCAGAGTTAAAGTAATTATTTTGTCATAGGAACGTGAATAAGATTTTTTTTCTGTTTGTGTTGCCCGCAGAGTTAAATGAACAACGTAACCTTATAAAAGTGTTCCATTTGGGAAAAATAGAGAAGACGCTGATTTACTGCTGCTAGAAATAAAAAGCTGTTGAGCTACACGGAGATATTAAACATGCCGGCTCTTTCATTTGAGCAAGCATTCTCTGCTTTGCCAAATTATTACAATCATAAAGAGCCTGTGTGAAAATCACATTGTTAGGTTTATTATACTTAGAAAACTTGAACATTTCAATTTTAGGCCATTGCTTATCATGCTTTCACAAACTTTCAGAGGAATATGTTTAATAAATTTATAAACAGGTACATTACTTATTGCAGAACAACATCAATTTACCCTTTATACATAACAGCTGATACAATAACTTATACAGCTTTTTATTCTGGACCCAGATATATCCATGCCTTCAATATGTACCAACATTGTTGTATCATCTTAAATTGATTTAAAACCCTACTTTGGTACATTGACTATTGTTTCATGTAAACTTAGTGATTTGAAAATATAGTTCAATTTAAAATCGGTATCTTAGAAAACCAATGGACTTCACAACTTTTTATGAATTATAGCAGTCTATCTACACTGGTGACGTAATAAATAATATATTATTTACTGCCTGTTTTAGTTATTTCTGAATGTTTAGCTGTTTTTCTAGTCTAGCTGCTGCAGACAGATAATTACAGAGAACAACTCATATCTCTCTGGTTTGTAATTAAAACACTGTGACCAGGCTACTGGTATTAGAATTCTTTGTGACTAAAACTGGGATAATACATTGTGTTCTGTCTCCACTGTTACTAATTATTATTAGCAGTATTCATTAAATGCTCTGGGTGCACTGTTTTTTCTGGGAATGTCACAAGAGTGTTTATATAGATATCTTTAGTCTGACTGGCAAATGAATGTCCTCAGTGAGAAACTCCTTTAGAAGGATTTACTTTATTAACTCAATTGTTAAGTCTAGATAATTCTTGAGACTATATGCAGTCAGATCTTCATCCTCCAGAGAAAGGCATATAATATGCATATAATAGAGATCCTGATGGCAATGTACTATTTGTCATTTGTAATAAATAACAGTATTCTCCAGAAGATGAACAACAGCCTGAAATGACTTCTTAAACAGTAGTTTAGCAATAGCTCCTTTTTTTTCCCCTTGCACTATTAACTTGATCCTTCAAATTAAACGGGGAAGTCTGAGAAGTTTTGCTGAAGAGATACGTCTTTCACAGTAAGTGTATTTTAGTCTTGTTTGGCTCAGGGGAGACATACACTAACTTTGCTGGATGACTAGAAATATGAATCTGTTTTTTAAAAATTCTGTCATGGGGACATGAGAGAATACGTTACTATATTGTTGATTCTGACTTTTATACCAGTCACAAATCTGGTCCTGTTTTGCATGGATTTTGCATTTTCTCCAAAGATTATAATATTCAGTATTCATGCACTCAAGCGTGCTAAAGTAGAATGGTGGAAAGCCATACCTGAAGTTTTTTTTCCAAAATCATGGCTTTGTCCAAATTTTCCCTATATTTTCTATCATGCATAAATTTCCTGACACTTGAGTGTCAAGCCCAACAGGGCTATACAAGTATTGAAGTTAATAGTCTGAAAGGGGCAAATACAGGATGTGCCCACACCAGGCAGAGTGCATCCCTGCAGTGGACAATCCCTGATTTGACTCCACTAGATCTCACGGTAAACGTGATAAAGAAAGGTTCACTTTAACTAGCATAGCCATACTTAGCATACCCTTCTCTGTAACGTATAGAGCATTTAGAATAACTTGTCACCTTTGCTTGTTCTGTAGCAGAAGAGAGGGAATTTTACAGATTTAAAGGCACTGTACTGCACATTTGGACAGAATAACAGCACAAGAGTTGCAGTCTAGGCCCTTCTGAACTACAGAGTGAAAAAGTCACAAAGTCTGAATGCTTTTTTAATACAGAATACCTTAGTGGTTTGTAGCAAAAAGGAGGATAAAAAACTAGGCTCCACTGTGAAAAGTGAAAGTGGGAGTAACGCATCATGTATTATTGCATGCTTTATAAAGTGGAGGTGGTACAGGCACAAAGACCTTTTCATTTCTCAGTGTCCTTAGAGACTGTTGGCAGGGAGTCAGAGTATAGCCTGCATTATACTGGTGTGCTCTTGCTCTTTTGCAACACTTTTACAACCTCTATAAATGTATTATACCCTCCCGGTTTGACTAGCAGTGATGGGATACCTTGAAAGAGGAGAAACTTATTCTCTTGCTCCTACTGCATGGATGGAGCACGAAGAGATGGGTCTGGCATTTACAGGACAGGAGCAGCCTTTGGGAATAGGCAGTCCACAGCTGAACACTAGACGAAATTCACTTTTTCCAATATGAAGCCCTTAAAACACTCTTTTATGGAGACAAAGGGTTTTGAAAAAATTCAATCCTATTTGCTCTATCAAGACCAGAGCAGAGGCTGCAGGGTTGTGTTTTTTTTTTTAATCACTGCAGCTGCATGCTGCTTTTGAGCTTGGCCAGTCTTTTAATGAACAAGACTTTAGTACAAAATTAGCATTAGAAAGGGTTTCTACTTGTGTAGATGGAAAATGTAAGAAACCAGTTCCTTGAAAATTTGTAAAGAGAAAATTCCTCTAAATTCTTGCTGCTGGTTGGTAATCATGGAAACCAGGTTTAGAACTGAAATTCATTTTTATTGTCAGCACAGAAAGGCTGCATTCGCACATCAGTTTAACTTTGCTAACCTCAATAAAGTTGCTCCATACTTACTGTCCTTTAACAGAGCCTACTGCTCCAAGAGTAAAGGATTACAGCGGAGAATATGTAGAGCCCTTAACTACATAGCATGCCATGAACCTTTCCTCCTTTTCGTTACAAATCCTGAACCAGTTACTCTGTACAGAAAGACAGAATGCAGAAATGCATAGCTAGCTACAAAGACAAGTCAAGATATCTTTCTTTCATTATTTTTGTTTGTTTGTTTCTGTTTATGTCTGTAGGCTACAGTTAAATGACTATACGTGTTAACATTTTTCTAGTGGCATCTTGCATAACACATGTAACTCGTTGAAGCAAATTTGTGTGCTCTATGCCTGTGGTTTGCACATTTCTGGTTCTGTTAGAAATTAATAAAGCAATCTCCAGTGCAGTTGGAAAGGGTTATTTAAGAAAAAACATACATGAGAAATGGTAAGGATGGACTAAGCATCTGACTAGTGTTTTACCAATTAATATGGCAGAAATTTTGAAAACAATATGTTGTGGTGGAGATTGTGGCATGACATGATGTATGAAGAGGACAACATGGTCATGTGCAGACCTCCATGGGTTGCCATTTACTGCAGTGCCTAAGACAGCTATTGGAATTGCATGCAACCGAAATAAAGCTGTTTTCATATCTTTTCCAGCTTGTCTGCCTGTCTGTTTGGTAATTTGGCAGCAAAAAGATCTTTGAAGCCAATTGGAAGAACAGAAAGACAGGGGATACTGACCTGAAAGGATATGGGGACAGCTGTGGTGATTACATCAAGTTCTCAAGTGTTTTTTTTTTTCTCCACCTCTGCATTTGGGAGCTGTGTGAGAGAAGTAGCTTGACAATTGAAATGTTATCTCATCGCTGCAGATATATAACTTGGGTTTGAAACTGCCTGTGAGCCTCCACTAAATCTTACCCTGAAATGAAAAACAAAAAAGAATTCAAAGAAGCAACGGCAATTCTTGGGGCAGTAATTATTTCAGGAGCTCTTGATAGTAGGTCTGTATTTGAGCTAGTGATCCTTAATGCAAGTCCAGAGCATTACAAAGTCAGAACTAAAAATCACCAGCCTGAAAAATCATTACAAACAAAACCAGTCCAACAGTTCAGCAGAATTCCTTCTTCCCTTCAGTATTCTCCAGCGATATCCCACCACTACGATGTTGCCATTTTTTATTTTTTTTTTTAATTTTATTTTACATTTGTTGTGTTGTACAGCAGTTAGGATTTTGAGAGTTAGGTTTATGTACTCTATTCCAGTTTGTGGCTGATTCAGAGGGCAACAACAAGAACCTTTTCAGTATAGGTAACAATTGCGTTACCATGTCTCTGTAAAAAGAAAAAAAAAATATTTTGAACACCTAACATAGAAAGCATTCTGGAATTGCATTTTGTTTTCTTTTTACTGCTGCAGGTTAGCGCCAGCACATGTTTCCCTTCATGCTTAAGAGAAGCTCTCTACAAGTATTTTATCTCCTTTTTTTCAATCACTCTAAGAAATTCTCTTTTGCTGTGATAAAAAGACTGAGTACAGTTTGGCTACTGTCATAAGAGCAAATTTTTTGTGGTCACTAATTTTATTTCCATTTTGCTGAAATACTCCACATCTGTCTGTATTCCTGTACTCTCTCTTGTCCTGGGATTGTAACCTTTGGAGACAAGGATTATCTCTTTGCTCTCTGCTGTACTCTCTGCCATGTGCAGTCAGGTTCTCTGTTCATGCCTAGTTGGTATTACAGTAATGCAGATTCATGGTGCAATCAAACAGTTGCATCTTTTCACTGGGTTGGATACCAAAATGTCTAAATTCTTTCTTGTGGTCATTTTGAATACGCTGGTCACGTAGACTACCAGGAACTCCTTGTACTCCCTCGTTATCTTGGCCGCCCATGGTTCATTTATCACCTTGGATATCTAGTGAAGTGCAGGATGATTCTGAAGAAAGGAAAAAATGTTGTGCACAGAAGAAATATTTTTGACTTAGGAAGTTAAAAAAATTGCTGTGTGTTTGTGGAATTAGGATGATATTTTAATTCTTAATCAATGCAGTTTACTGGGCATGATTTGTGGCTATGTAATAAACAAATAGGATCGCTGTAGTGAAAAGTATGGGAACGACAGATAATATGTTAATTTTGTTTGTCATGTTTATTTGAGAGCACTCTAAACATCTGTCAAGTCACTATAATGACAGGCATGCAAAATCAAAGCCAGCGCTTGGGGTCTGGCCTTCTTCCCAGAACAGAACTGCTGGCTCACTGAAACTTCATAGTGTTAGGCTGTAAAGCAGTACTCATTAGATGTCCCAATTTTTCTAAAAAATAGGTAACCCTTAGAGTACAGACTCTTGGAAAGAGTATGAAGGGGAACAGACTTTCGATATACACTTTAAGCTGGAACAATGGTTACCTTTCATGGAGATGACAGCAATTATTAATTTAATAAAAGCTATGCCGCCAAATTACGTTAAAACACTAGACATGAAGCTGCTTTGATAAATGAGGTAGCCAGATTGCTGGAACGCTTCAGAGGTGCTATTCATGAAAAACCTGAGTCCCGTGGCAGTACATGAAATGAAAAACATACAAGAGAAAATATAAAAGGAAAGCTTTACTTTGAGTACTGCTACCAAGAATCAAAAGCCCACGAGGGAGAGTCCTGGTTTTATGTCAAATAAACTGTCGCTAAAGGCAACATAAATAACTCCACTTCCTATGAGAAGGCTACTAAAGAGACGTGTTTCCATCTGGAGAGATTATTAGGCCATAGGCTTACCTCTGTATCTGACTAACTCTGTTGCCTGGTCTCCTCCTGGAGTAGAGTAAAAGAGGGTAGTTTCTACCCAAAGGAACTGAGGGACTGGGCAAGAAAACAGGAATACAGTATTTGTGGAGATAATTTCAATGCTGTCTGCCTCTCTGGGGTTCTAAATTTGGATGAAGTGTGTTGTTAAAGTGCCTTTCCAACAATTTTTTTGAACCCTTTCTTGAAATTATGCTTTTGTCTAGTTTCTGAATAGGGGCAACAACAACAACAAAAAGTCTTTTCTTGCAGTTTCTTCTCATTTGCTTGTGCAGTTGAACCTTACATATAAATATCACAACTGCTTCTGCTCCAATAACCCATAGGGTAATATTGTCTTTAAAAAAAGTGAGTGAGTAAGGACATCGCAAGAAAAGGTTTGCTTTAAATGAACAAGAAGTCTTAGTATTTGCAAAAGCACAATTTATGCAGTGAGTGGGAGCTTAATACAAGTGCAATTAACTGTAACGATTTTGCTAATATGACTGAATGTTCATTCATCTTAGCACTTGAAGCTACAAAATCAAGTCCCTTTCAGGTCTGTTGGGGCCTGCAGCCACCTCAGCTCACTGTCAGTGTCGCTGAGTGGCAGAAGAGGAAAAAGCTGCTGTGGGCATCTTACAGCTGATCCTGGGGTGACGAGGTGCACTGAACTAGAGCTGCTTACAGCTTTCCTAAGATGTGCAACCCGAGTTCCCTTCACTTCTCTTCTGTTAGCTCTTCACTGGAAAGATGCGTCCTGTGTATTGGAGTCACAAACACAGACTCAAGCTGGAAGCAGGACAGTCACATCACTGTGGCACTTCAAGTCACCTACGCTTTCAGGAGATTTTCTTGGTGTCCAGTAACTAGTCAGCTCAGCAATTTTGCTTTCTGAACAAGTGCTACTGTGTGTGCTTGACAGTGTGTATGTTGAGCTGCATGGACATGAGGAAAGAGCTACCTCAATGGTCCCTTTGACATTCCCCATTCTGCAGAGCAGCCAAACCTTCTGAAGATGCTTTTTCCACCCAAGGAAGTGCCTGTCCCATCTTTGTCATGTTTATTTCATACGTAGGAGGACAGATAGGCTGACAGATGAGGTTACAACTGGATTTTTTTTGTTATTGATTTTTTAATAGATCAAGCTAGGAAAAAGAAGTGGATGAAGAGGAGAAACTCAGCTTCATCTTCATCCTTCCGCAATGTCACTACTCAAGTTGTTTGAAGATCTTGTCACAGCCTTCAAGCCGCTAGAGGAAAGCAAAGGTCATGGTATCGCTTGTCTAAAAGATAAAAAAACCCATACCAACAGAACACTTTCTAAGGCAATCTTTATGCATCTAAGATCCATAAAGGAAAGGGCACAATATGTCTAAATCCTGCTTTGCAATCACATGGTGATGACATAAGCACAAGAGATGAGGTTGGAATATCATGTGGTGGATTGATCCATTTAGACTTGCCCCATTTTTGAGTGACCTCCGCACAGCTGAATTCTTACTATGTGTAAAAGCACCTATCAACTGCTGTTTCTTTTTTTTTTTTTGTAGAATAAAATAGAGATAATTAACATGCATTAGAATGACTTCTAGCCCTCACTTTTACTATATTACAGAACATTTTCCTTCTAATTCATAAGCCCTCAAGTTTAAAAGATCAGGTTTGACATAAAATATCTGAAATCATAGAAAATGAGAAGAAGAGACAGCGACCTCTGATCAAATGAGGAAATGCTAAGCTTTTCAGCTAACATGAAAGACTAATTACCAAGGCAATACTTAATAATTGATGCCTTCATTCACTATAGCTCTGAGATTTAGGTCCAATAAAGAATTTATGTACCTAAAAATAGTGAATACAGAACCTAATTTTCCAGCATTTCATCCCAAGATAGGGACCCAGAACCCTACGCATATTATTGAGGCATTAGAGCAACAAAGCAGCCAAGGAAATCCCTGAGATCGTCAGAGCGGGGCTAAGGTTAGTGCCCTCACCCTGCGAACAATTAGCTAGGCTGGATGTGACTCCGCTAATGATGCAGGGGATGTGGCAGGGGGGCTGAGGAGCAACTGAGCTCTCTTCTGCCATCTGACAGAAAGCACCAGGGTTTGCTAACACATAAGTTGCAGTTTTCTTGAGGTCCCCATTGAATCCTCATGTCTCAATCCAGTTTAGAAAATTGAAATGCTAAAAATAGAGGGAAATATTATGTTCAAGATTTATCTGAGAATGCTGAGATATGCTTCTTCCTAGTCCTTGATCTAATGTGTTACTGAGGTTTTTTCCTCCCAAAGCACTTAGCAGGACCTTTTAATGTGCAGTTAGAGAAGGTT
Source organism: Cariama cristata (assembly GCF_000690535.1). Taxonomy (NCBI): domain Eukaryota; kingdom Metazoa; phylum Chordata; class Aves; order Cariamiformes; family Cariamidae; genus Cariama; species Cariama cristata. Next base: position 27,564 of record NW_009620673.1, on the reverse strand, counting down.
GAAGTGGGTTTTGCTACTGCCCCTTTTTACACAATAGCTCTTACCTAGCAGCCGTCTAGGAGATTGAATTTCTTTAGCTGGAGAGGATGAGTTCATGCATCCCTGAAGAGTAGCTGAACTGTGGGGCAACAGGTCAGGCTACCAAGTTAGGACTTTTACTTCCTCTGCTTGAAATTGAAGTGGTGTGTGGTAAATCATGGAGCTGAGGAGACGAAAGCCCTGAAGCTCAGGTGCAAGCTAGTTAGTCCTACACGGCTGAGCCCTATTGCTGACCCACTGCCCACATAAAGCAAGGTGACAGTGACGGAGAGTTAACCAACTCTAAGGGCAGAGATTAGCAGCCAGAGTCTCCAGTCTGGGAGAGGTCCCTGGCTACTAGCCTAAGGAGTAAGGCTGCTTCTAAAAAATAGCCTAATTCCAAAATCTAGTGCTCTGGGACTGAAAGGATTGATCCAAGCCTCCTACTAAAACATGGAGGTTTTGTGAACTGCAGCAGAGTGTGGTTGGGGCTTTATCAGCCTCTGCCCCTGGCAGCTGTGGTGGTGGAGATGATATCGGGTGGTAGAGGTCACATCAGGTGGTGGAGGTGACTGTGATGTTGGAGATGATATCAGGTGGTGGGGGTGATTGTGGTGGTAAGGCATTTTGGGTCAAAGGGCTGCATGGAGAGCCTGTGCCTGCACAGGGCAGTGAGCTGTGGTACCAGGCTGATGATTTGAAACTCCCTTGGATTGTGACTGGTACATCCAAAGCCTGGTGAGTGGGTTAAAATAAGGGAGGAGGGTAGTGTGGCCACTTGTTCCCACTTTAAGGGGACATTGAGTTTAGGCTGTGTTGAAGAAGTGGGTTAAAGGACTGTCTTGACTATTGGTGGTTTACTTTTAACTTTGATTTTTTTTTTTCTTTTTTTAAAAAAATGATGGGTGAGGGTTTGCTGCTGTTTTGCTTCCCACACAGACTCCCTGGGACTGGAGGGATTGTAGGTCCATGCATGTGGCTACCAAGTAGAGGGGCTTGTCCAGAGGTGGAACCAATCTAGAAGGGGAATCATGTGAGGGGTGGTGTATGTTATACTGTTCCACAGTTAAAAAAAACCTAGTATTTTCTAAGACATCATGCTGCTTCTTTTCTTTCAACCTGGAAGTGAGAATTGTGTTAGGTCTGAGGTTATCTTGCACTTGAGCCAAGATAGTGATGCTTGCTGTAGAAAATATTGTGACTGGTGATGGCAAGTTAATATTC
>NW_009620673.1:25629-26309 GCF_000690535.1 Cariama cristata | reverse complement strand
CCTGGAGAGCTGTAGGAAATGTCCCAATGTTGTTAAGTAAGCTGGATGGTAAGGAAATGAGCAGTAACCATGCTGCAGGGAGAGAAATCAAGCAGAAGCAGCACTTTAATCAAATGTATAGGGGGAAAGAAAATGTGCTTTGCAAAATCAGATGAGTTGCCTGTTACACTGCTTCACATTTTTTATTTTGATACTTCACTGAAAAAATACTATATCAAGTTTATTGCTGAAGGTTACTTAATGAAGTGGGGTTTTGCCAGATGTAATTAAAAGGACAAAGCAATTATCAGTGTGACTGGCTTTCAGAAGAGCGGGCAAGCAAGTCCACATTTTAGTACAGAAGGAAGAAAAGTTGCATGCAAGTTAGCTTTTAAGTTCTCTTTTTGGCCCTTGATTTTCTATTCTCTTTTGTCTTTGATCCGAATTCATCTGTACTGATGCAGCATGAAGAATGATACTTAAAAATATATTGTTATTCCCAGCCTTATGTGTGTGTGTTTGTGTGTGGGTTTTTAAAATTTTTTGTGTGTGTATGTTTAGTTGATTAGTTGCTTTTTAAATAAAGCAAAACTTAGGACTGTCAGGTGAATTTGTCTAACTGGGATTTGCTAAATATGGTTTCGAAAAATGTGCCACTAGGTTTGGGTATATAGGAACAATACTGAAACAGTCCAGGAAAG
>NW_009620673.1:13380-24890 GCF_000690535.1 Cariama cristata | reverse complement strand
CTGGGCTGCACCAGGGGCTGGGGGGAATCTCTACTCTGGGCCTGCAGCACCTCCTCCTCCTGCTGCACTCACCCGGGGGCTGCAGGGCTGATCCTGCCACATGTTCTCACTTCTCTCTTTGGCTGCAGTCACTGCTGTGCAGCAATTTTTCCCCCTTCTTAACTCTATTACACCAGAAGTGCTACCCCTGTCGCTGATGGGCTTGGCCTTGGCCAGTGGTGGGTCTGTCTTGGAGCTGACTGATGTTGGCTCTGTTGGACATATGGGAAGTCTCTAGAAGCTTTTCACAGAAGCTGTCCCTGTAGCTCCCTGCTACTAAAATCTTGCCACACAAACCCAGTACATGGTCTTAATTAACAAATGTGTAGGTTTAGTGTTTAAAGCCTCCCCTCAAACAACTCTTTCTTTTTTTTTTTTTTTTTTTTTTTTTTTTTTTTTTTTTTTTTTTTTTTTTTCATCGCTTTGTTCTTCTGTGTTGACTTAATCACTTAGTTTGGACCTGCCTCCTTCTGGGAGAGGCTGTTCTCCTTCCTCTTCTCACCTGGAGCATTCAAGTTCTCACCTTTCATGTTGCATGAAGGCTCCTGTCCTGGCTTTGAATCAACTGCCTATTGACAATGGCACCAAGCTATGGTAATAGGCCACAGAAAGCCATATGTAAGAGACCACAGTGACTGGAATTGAGGGCTTTTTGGATAACCACCCAGAGATAGCTGGGGTACTGTAGGCAAACAGAGTTGGAAATGTTTTATTTACTCTTCCTGCAGAGAAGTTTATTAAAAAGCAAGCATTGCTAGGTTCTGGTTTGCATCTGCCAGATGCTTGTGCACTCAATTATAATATCTTCCTTTTGGTGTTCAAGAGGAATAGACACTCATTCCTCCCTTTATTTTAGCCTGCCTCAGCCTGCTTCCACTCTGGTGCTCTCTTTGTACAGACTACGTAGCAGTTTGTTGCTTTGGGAGCTGCAAATGCCCCTCTCTAGCCCAAGGCAGATCTCTCCATAAGAGTCTGTGCAAAGTAGTCTACTTGGACATATGGGTTACTAAGCTTGTTCACTTTCATCCGCAGCACGTGCTGAGGTAGCTGTGAGTTGTGGGACTGTACTTGGAGAGACTGTGAATTGCTTGTGTGTGTTATCAACTGGTTCATTTGAAATTTAAGTCAACATGCAAAATACTCCTAGGGTCACTCTTTGCTGATTGTCTGACTGTATTCTTATCTCTAACTGTAGAGATTTGTAAGAACTATTAAGTCTGGCATGAATGAAATACTAACTGAAAAGTATCTGTGAAAGCACTGGAAGAAGCATCAGACAAAGAGTTAAAAGCACTGCCTGTGCTGAAAGTAAGGGATGCTGCTGCAAGGTTGCTTTTTCCGTAAGTAAAACTGAGAAATGTGATTTTTATGTCAAGAGCACAGCACAGACGACTCCTTGGTGGAAGACACTACATCCTAACAACAGGAGACGTATGGCGTTCTTTTTCATGTTAGCCCAACAACAAAACAAACCTTTTTTTTTTTCCCCCCTTCACTTCTTACCCCCATGTTGCCTTCCCCCTTCCTTCTTTCTTACAAGGAAAAACAATGAAGAGCAACTTTTGCTTTTTTTGTGGTGTGGCACTGTGCTGTCATTCCAGAGAGGACCATTCCAGGGCAGATGCAAGATGCTTGGCTGCAGCACTGAGCCACTGTCCCATGCCAAATCTCTTCTGCATGTCGTCAAAGACTTCTTAAACTAGAGTTTTTATCAGCAATATACAACTCAAATTTCTAAGTATTTTTAAAAATAAAACAGTTGTGTATATGCTTGTCTTGTTAATTTGAGAAGATCTGAGTTTTTTTTTCATATTGTAGACTTTGGTCATGCAAATTCCTTATTCTTATATATTTCATGTATATTTGCCTTAATAGATAGTCAAACTACTGGCAAACAGGACTTTAAAATAAAATTGATTGTTTAGAAAAGGAGATGCAGGATTGTACTCTGTAAAGAAATGAAACTGTATGTTAATTCTGTCCTTCTGCAGCAAAGACCTGAGGAAATCCCCACCTTCAGCTCTGGTATCCACAAGGCTACTTCCCCCCCTGCTTCCCCCCACCCCCCGATAGTTAAATTTTTAGACTATGTGGTCATATAGAACTTAGCTGTGGAGTTCAGCAAATTTAATTTGTGCATATTACTTGCATACTCTTATTGGCAAATCCTTCAACAGGGTCAGGTTAAACAACCAAAACTGAATTTTGGAAATTGGTGACTGACAGATAACGGCTTTCTTAGGGATTCTGAGCAACAGGCAACACTATAGCACTAAGAAGTGGAAGTGTAACAGCAGACAAATATGTATGACACATAACACATTTGCATTGTTTATTTTCAAACTGTGCTGTAATCTTGATAATAATGAAAAATTTTGTTAAGATTTTACCTTTGGAACATCTGTGCTCTTTCCCCTTGACTTTTGATTATTTGTGAGGTTGTTAGCATCTCGGGAGATAAAAATAAACCAGTGTTCAGGCCAGCTCTGAAGAGTGTTAGCACATTAAAGATAAATTATTTTGTCAAGAGGAGAGGACAAAAGAGGAAACAACACCAGCATAATGGCCATATGGTCTCAATAATAGTACAGCTCCAAAAGGAACTACAGCTGTTTTAAGTGTATCTGCTGTACAGAAACACTAATGTTAACTAGAAATTAATGTAACTGAACCACTGAAAGAGGGTAATTGTAGTTTAATATGAAAAATGCAACAATATGATAACAGGCCAGGATTTGAAGGAACTATTAGATTTTCAGCAAACAGGCATTCTCCAGAAACGTAGCTTTATGTAGTTTTATTTCTACCAATAACGAAGAGGGTATTAAAGAATTAAACCATTGAAGCTTCCAGTAAACAACATCCTCTTTGGTCTGTTTGCTTACTAAACTACAACCAAATTATTCTTTATTTGTATAACCTAAAGCTTGGCAGAATTTCTTCCAAACCTCAGTGACTCTCTTAAACTCACTACAAGTAAAAATAAAAACTGCAGACCTACTTGGCTTGCTGCTGTCCTGGCACACTGAGTTTGGTTTCCAATTTTTGTTTTTATTAGCTTAGACAGACAAGTTGGTAGCAATTAAATGTGAGATCAGTTACATATTGCATTTCTGGGTATTCAAAAGTGCTGATAAAATCCACTATGGATCGTGTGGATCAAATGTCATTAGGTGCCAGACATCTTCCCCATCTCTGAGCTTTACATCAGGGTTTTGGCAATGCCTTTGAGAAATCTACACCTTCATTTGGAGCTACCTTTGGGTTAACCACTACCAGAAGGGGACTCTTGAAAAGAGGCAGTCATTTTGTATGTGAGTCGTACCTTTATTGACCCACTTTCCTCAAACTGAAACGGCATGTGAACACCTGAATGGCATGCTAACTGGAGAAGTATCTGATCATTTAATCCCACTGCTATAGATTAGATAAAATGAAGCTGAAACTAAGGCTAAAAATGGTCACTTCTTTCTTCACCCAATCTTGATTCTGTTGTTCCTGAATAATGTGAAAATATCTAGATACTCTGGTCATTTTTTATGGGGCAAAATCTGGGCTCTGCTGAATTTGGTTAGCCTCTGGATCTCATTTATAGCTGCTTTACCTAGTCAGAGCTAGAAACTGTTGCAGCTAGAAAAAGAGAACAATTCAGTTCACGTGACATCCACAGCTGAATCAAGTGACTAAAGAGCCAGTTAAACTTTGTATGCTTTAGTTTTCTTGGAATCATTTTCTGGAAATAATGAAATATTTCTGAATACAGGAATACTGAAATACTGCACGCTGATTACAGAAATTTAACTGTTGTACTATTTTTATCAAAGCCTTGCTTACCCATTTTTAAAAATGAAGGGTCCTGCAGCAAAAGACAAGTATTATAGTACAGCGGTTTTGAGGGTGCCAGACTTTTCAGGCAAAGTTTTCATACCTCTGAAATCATCATCAAAATTTCTCTTAATGGTGTGACTGACAGTAAATCTTATGTCAACCTTGCTCAGTCCATTACTTACTTTCAACTAAGAGGAGATCCTCATGACAGAAAAGACAAAGGCATTGGTGTTTGGGAACAGCAGTACTGTTCCATGAGTTACTACTGTCTATGGTGCTTTGGAAATGAAAGATACATGATCGTTGTTATTATTTGGGATGTTATACTGGGTGCTCAAGAGCTATTGATGAGAGGAGAAGATGGAGCTGGAATCCATTGGAATTAATAAGCCATGTGCATTTGTTCAAAACTGTTTGTTGTTTCTGTATTTTCTGAGGGGTAGGACAGGATTCCAGCACCACCGTCTGAGCTGTTCTTTCCCTCTGGATAAAATGAGGCTTTTGTTTCTCTGACTGCCAAATTTCTGTCAGGGTAGAAAACTACAGATGTTCTTCAAACCTGCGTTTTATTTTTTGAATCTTCAGCTCGCTCTTCCAGGGGCTGATAATGTAAATGCGTATCTACCTGTTTGATCTCAAAGGTGGCCTGGATGTTTGGTAGTAGCAGAATCACGTTTCCAGTGCTTCTGGATGTAGCCAGGCTAAATACTATGCTTAAAATTCCCTCTTTCTTTGCAAAACCTGAGTTTGTATGAAACAACATAAAAGATTTTACAATAGAAAACAAATTCTGTTTTCAAACAATACAAAATTAGAAATTTTTGTTTCTGTTTTAATGATCGCTCCTCCTTAGGATGCTGTCACAGTTCTGTCTTCAAACTAGCAATGTCCCAGTCATTCATAGCAGGATTTAGTCCACTGTTGTAGTAGTGAAGAATTTCAGTGTCATCAACGCTCATCTTGTGTTGCAAAAAGTGATGTCTTTATGAAGTTTGGTCTCAGCCAGCCAAACTTGTCTTAGATGAAAATTACGCTAAAGTGACGATGGATTTTTGCTCTTGATGACTGTTTTTGCTTTTATATTTCAGTGATTAATGTCAAGATACTACCCTTTGAATCAAAGGGTTAGAAGTTCAGCTGGGTGTGTACACTTTTCTCTGGAGCACGTATGGCATGTCTGTTTTGATCAAGGATAAAACCAGAACAACGTGCTTCTTTAGAAAGGTTAAAAGAGTTTTCATGCTTGGATTTTTTTTTTTTTTTTCCTTTTTGTTGATATGGAGTACTTTTCCCACCAATTAAAAAAAAAAAGTTTGGAAAATATATTTCTGTCTCTATTGAGATGGGAATTCATTTGCTACCTCCTAATGATCATCCCTGACTAAACTCTGGGACTTTATGTTGATGTCATTGGATTTACTAATTCAGTGTCTGATTCTGCTTTTAATTTAGCTGCAGGGACAAGCAGTACAATTTAACTTCTGGTTTTATTTTTATGTTTATAGTTGGTAATTTTAAGAGCTGGACTCTCCAAGGATATACAGGGTTTTTCTTCAAGCTTTGAAGTTTGAATTTAATTACTGTGCACATAACTCTTGAGTGGGCATCAACAGTTTTATAAGAATGACTTGTTTTTTCTGTTGGCTTTCATAAATAGCCAGTAGAATAATTTATATTTGTTTGTTAAAAAACTATTTTCAGTTCTAGCAGTGTGCCCTGGAGATACATTTCAACTAAAATAGGTACCCTCTCCTTTTTCTTCAAGTAGGAAATATTCTATTTGCCTTGCAAAGAAATCAAATTATTGCAGTCATTTTTGGAGTGGTAGATGATCAAAACCTTCTAAATCAGTGCTATGGAGCCTAGATACAGGATATATATCTTGCAAGAAATCATTTTAAGCAAGTATACTTTTAGCTGTTTATTTCTGAAAGTTTAAGTTTACTTAGTGAAAGTTGTATGTCTTGGAAATTGTATTCTGGATAACTGTGATACAAAATTAGATACATAAAGTCAAACAATCTGCCCATGTGAGATTTCAGAGGAAGATGAAGAACTGCCCAAGATGCAAGCATCTCATTATATTAGAAATTACAGCTCTTTTGACATCTGAGTAACAATTAAACTTCAAAAATCTTTGTCACAGTTGCAATATTTCACTTATGCTTTTGTAACGTACACTGACTTTTAGAGTGGGATAAGCCATGACTTGTGTTTCTGCAGATGTGCTCACTAGTTGCACGCTGTAATGATGTGGGGGAGGTAGCATAAATCAGCTGCTGTTTCATGGGTTTCCCTACGGACTTCTGCAGGTTGCACTGTAAATGAAGAGCAAGTTTCCAGTAGCAATAAGCCACATGTGTTAAGATGACTAAGGCCATTTGTGTGCTGTGGACCTCATTGAAGGATCTGTGACCTAACATGAGGCTTTACTTTCAGATGTGTGTCTGGAGATAGCAGTTTTCCAGTCACTTACTAAAACTAGATCAAGGCTTATCTAACAGTAAACGAGGCTAAAATAATAATCTTATATGGAAGTCCTACTAAAAAGTGAAGTTTTTGAAGTTTTATTTTGTATTTTGGAGTAAGGAATGAAAAAAGAAAAACACCAGTCTTGTGCCCTTCTTCATTGAGGGGAAGAAAGTCTGAAAGGAAGTGGGCAAAAAATCTTCTCAGAGAGACACTGCTGGTTGTTGGGCCTGTAGTTACTTTACCTGGTAGAGTTCATGTCTTAGCTGCACTCATCTAAAAGTTATTCAGGTTTTCTTCCTATCTGCTGGAGAGGAAAGGCTTATTTTGAACTATACATCAAATTCATTTGGGTGCAAACTTTAGCTAAACCCTTCTATGTGATAATAGTTTGTTTATTTTTTTTTTACAGTGCAATATATACACCACATACAATTCATTATATTATTATAATTAAGCATGAAATGCTAATGTAATGTACATATTAATACAATATAATCTACTTCAATCAAGAGGAGAAGAATTCTCTCCCTTTTACTCAGTTAAAACTCCTACCCTTCACAGTTGCACTGTGGGAAGAAAAAAAATCATGTTTTATTTAAATGGATAACCTACCTGTCTGTGTCTGGCTTCAAATTTGAATTCTCTCAAACTTTGAAAGTATACAAATATCAAGTTTTGTTTCAGATCTAGCTCTAGTGCTTTCTCCGAAATCCAGAATAATTTTCAAAGACTACATAATTGCTTCTAACTAAAGCATTTCTGATGATGGTGCCTGGGTTGCTGCTGAGCGTTTTTTGCTATTTCTTAAGATCCTTCAATGAAGACCATTTAATCAAGTTAGTTATTTCGTCTGTGGAATTGCGTCCCCCTCCCCCCGCCAAAAAAAAAAAAAAAAAAAACCAAACCAAACCAAAAACCAAACCCCAAAGAATTTGCTAGCTTCGTTGCTGACAACTCATTTGCAAACTAGTATGCCCAGCTCTTTTGCTAGTAAGCCTTTGGCAGAGTCAACCATAACTTCTGCTATCTAATTGTGATCTGAAAAAGTAGAGGTACAATGACCTGTTTAGATACGAAAGGTATAAATAATGCTGCAGATCCGAGCACATCATCCCTCTCCCTTATTTATACTACCTTATTCTTCAATAATTAAAGACAGACTTAATCAAAGGCATTCTAAACTTGCCTTTTATACCACGTGAGCTGAGAATGTGCAGCTCTCCAGGGTTTCATGGGTCTGCTGTCTTCTATATTTTTCAGTCCTTGTAAAACTTCTTTTTGAGGCTTGCTGCTATTCAGTCAAGATCAAAATATGAAAATACCACCAGCATAACCCCACATCTTTGCTTGAGGGTAGCTAAAACATTTTATTATTTTTCTATTCTAACCCAGAAAAGAAAGACTGATGGAGGAGGGTTAACTATTTCTGAAAGCCAATTTATTTATAAAACTTACAGAATTTTCCACCTGCATATCTGAAGAGATTTTTATAAATGGTAGTGATATTATCCTTAGGGGCAAAAAGTTGACGTGCAATTTCGAGCAGCACTCTTAAACAATTTTCCTAAAAAAGAATCTCTCATTGTTGTCTTCTTTTCCTGCCGTATGCAGTGGTGAAAAGGAAGGTCCTCTGTAGCAGAAGTGCTCCAGTTATTCTGTCTGAAATTAAATGTTCCTTCCTCAAAGAACAGCTATCCATAAGAGAAGATTTCTTGCCATTCAGTTTCCATTTCTTTTTATAAGCTACAGACTGTTGTCTGTAGTCACGATTCCTGTGTAGCTGTTACCCATGCCAAAGAGCAGAATCAGAGTTGTGGTGATCATATACTTTGAAATGGCTGACTGGAAACACTGGAACACTCAATGTTTTGATGCACAAGAATAAGAAACAAGGGTTATGTAATTGGGGGAGTATTTTTTTTATTTTTAATTAAAATAAATAACACTTCTGAAGTGATGATTCCTGAAATAAATGGCTGTAAGAACCATAGCTTGGAAGCATCCCTGGTTTTCTCCGTGCAGCTTCATTGCTGCAGTGCTCAGAGGATCTGTACATCTGTAATGCTAGAAGTCCACAGCAGTTATCTGTCAGCTATGTCTATGTTGGTGAAAATGCCAATTGGTTTAAGTGGTACAAAATAAGGACCTGAGTTTTGTAGGCAAAAGACCTTTTCTTCAAAGTCTTAGCAACTGAAAGTGTTGAGTTTTCAGCTATTCTAGCTATAAAATGTGAAGTTTCCGAGTCTAAACGGCTGGGCTTATACTGCTTTCTGGGGTGGAGCAGGGGAGAGCATGGAGATGAATAAATGTGCTTGGAAAGCTACAAACTAGGTAGAGTTTTCCACAGAACCAGTTTTAACTATTGTACATTTTTCATTGTACATCTACATGGTAAGTCATGTAGGCATGGTAAAACTTAAGAAGTCTGCAACTGCACAAAAATTTCACTACTCTGGGAATACGATGTTAAGGGGTTGTGAAGGGCTACAGCATGCTCAGCTTCATTTTTAGCCTAACGCATGTACAAGCTCTTCAACAGGAAGAACTATGCATGGTTTCCATACACTCAGTAAGATTTTTAAACATCACAGCTGTCAAGGTCCAGAAGGTCTTTACTAATTACCTGCACACAAATGATTCTCAAAGGTACTTTTAATAGGACCTAGGGAGCCTGCATCCTTGACACAAAATCCATAGTGATTAGGGTTTTGCAAAGTCATAGCTAACCAAAAGTAGGGTCTTGGGAAAGCTCCCTTACATCTTTCATTATAACAACTAGAGCTATGCAATTTCATGAGCAACCTGGGCTAGGAGTCTTGTAATAAGTGTCTATGGTGCTAAAGACTCTGAAAACAAATTATTTGAAGAAGCTGAAATATATAATGCTGTGACAGGGTGTTTGTTTCATTTCTTTATTTTAGTTAAGCCTCACTTGAGGAAATGGCCAGTATCTTGTCTCACTGGTAAATTCTCCTTTAAAATTACAAGCCATGAAGGATCCTGAACATTTTGCTACTTAATGCCACAAAATGAAGAATATCTCACATTTCCCAATTCCACAAAATGTACAAAAAGAAAAAGTAGAGAACCAAGCTGAGTGAGAATAATGGTGGCCACTCTGCCTAGGTAGAGGAGGTGACAAGTCAATAGGATGTCACTGGGGGACCTCAGGGTGATGATTTTGTGCCCCCTCACTTCTTTCTCTGCTCACCAGAGAAGACAGTAGCAGAGGCTGGTGCCAGGGGGAGCAAGGCCTTGCTGCTGGGCTGTGCTGGAGCTATTGCCGTCCAAAAAGGATACCTGACTCATTGCTCAAAGATGAGATGTGCCTTGAACATGTAAGGTGTTGATGGAGAGCTGGGCTCAGTTTCCCACCTTGTATCAAATTGCACTTCACCCCACAATAATGTGTGAAACACTGGCTGTGAGCTACTGTTTGAAAGCATCATTGTACCCTGTGTATTTCACATTATATTTAAAGTAGGCTATCATAGTAACTGCTGCATTATTTAAATTACAAGTAACTTAAAGCAAAGTTGCTTCCAAGCAAATACGCTATTACTTCCCAGCTATTAACGCTTGCTGCTATGAAAATACTTTTTGCACACATGGAAGGAAAACATAACTGAATCTAATATTCTCTGGTTGAATGTAGGAAAGGTAATATCTTTTAACTGAAAGAGATTTGATTACTTCGGGCTATGCTAATGAATAATAATAATAAAAAATCATATGTTCACATTCTTGGTGCTTTTCCAAGACCCATTGTATGGTGGAGGGATGTTCGCAAGGAATTTGCTGTAGACTAGAACGTTTAGATATTTCGTATGGAGCCTTGGTACACAGTCACTGCATCAGCCTTGCTGTTACTCTGACCCTATAGATATGAAGCCTGACCATCCCGAGACCCAAGCTGGCATGATGGTCATTCACTGTATTACTTTATGAGTTAAGGCTGTGTTCCTCATGGCATTTGTGCAGGCTGGCAGTGGTATTAGAATCTGGTCTAACTTAATAAGGACCCTGTCATTTTCCTTTCCACTTCTATGGCTTTTCTGTTTGGTGTATTTTTTTTTTTTTTTTAAAAATCTAAATCTCTTTCTGTTCTTCAAACAATAAACTGACTTAAGTGGAAAAGCATAAAAGTAAAGGCACAGGTGTTTTATATAGTCCTAAACATCTGCACACACAGCAAGCCATGTTAAGCAGAATGAGGATTGAAACTGATATTTAAGCTCCCTCACATGTCTCCTCTCCTAAGCTTAGAGACCTCTTTTCTGGTATTAGGGCAACACTACTAGTCAGGATAACTGTGACTTCAGAAGTAGCTGGTTTGGTTCCTTGGTGTAATTTGTAAATTAGAGAAGAGGGGGGGAAATCCAGCACCTTCTTTCCTAATAGATTTTTCTGATGTGCTAAAAAGATGAGAGGAAAACATCAAAAACTTCTTCAACTAAGAAAAACAAGAGATTTATCTTCACCTCTGAAGGAGCCAGTCAGTAGAAGAAAAAGGTGCAAAATGCATTTGCAAGTTCCCCTGACTTTTATAATATTTAGATGTGTGTGATTGCTCTATTGACGTCATCTGGCAGGGTGAGATGGCATTCTTCCAGAGCACTTGTTTTTTTTCTCATTAGCAAGGAAGAGCTATCAACCTTTTTTCGATATTATGTCTAATTGAAGCCGCAGCTTCTGCACCATGTTTTCATTTCCAGCTACTTGAAAGGATCAAGGACAAACTAAAGGGCCTCCTGTGACTTGCAGAACATTAAAGCTCATAACCTCTGGGACTGATTTCAGAACTTGATAGGGTTTGGTGTATTTTTTTTTTCCCTCTCCAAATATCTTAATGCTTTACAGAAAAGTGTTTCAGGATCCAAGCTGATGAGCCATGTCTCCTTTCTTTTCTTTTTCTTTTGGCTTTTTTTTTGTTCGTTTCTGATCAAAGCATCTCAGCAGAATTTCTTTGATGTCTCCCTAGCTCTAGCTGTATCATGAGTAGTTTGACACAGTAAAAAGGAAAAAAGCATTTGTGGAAAAAATAATTTTCCAAACAAGATGATTTTTCACTCAAGCGACTAAGAAGTGCACAGAGGCAAAGGCTTACACAATCAGTGTTGTTTTGATTCCATGCTCATCCTTCAAGGAATGGAGCACTTAACCAAGATATT
>NW_009620673.1:7879-13349 GCF_000690535.1 Cariama cristata | reverse complement strand
TTCCTGCTGGCTTTTCTTCTGGAGGTTCTTGTATGCCACCTCTCAGAGTCTCCCTTTGCACTGACCGCAGAAAGCCTGCTTATTCCATCCCAATTGAGACTTAAACAAGCGTGAAGCCTATTGTGAGAGAGAGGAAAATCAGGCCAAGTGTGCTTATATTGTGAGTTGTTAACAACAACAGCTCTTGGCTTTTGTGAAGCACATCTCAGGCAAGGAATGCAAAGTGCTTTTAAAACAGGCATTAATTAAGGTTGACAACCTCCACCCTCTTCCCTTGGCATGAAGTTAGTAATGAGACGGGAACATTGATTGGCTTTTAATCTCCCTTCCCAAATGGTGACCTGCTCCTTGAATGCTGTGGTGGGTGCGCCAGGGCAGGGTAAAGGGGGAGATGGGACCTTTCCACCTGTGTGAGGATGGCACAGCCCCCCACGGGGGGAGGGGGGCGGGGAGCTTCTGGCACCAAAAGTCTTACATGACTCAAGAAGCAAATTAGTTTTGTGGGAAGGATTTTTGAGGTGTGTTTTGACCTGTCTGTAGAAATGGCTGCTGATCCCTAAATGTTAGAGTTGGGACTTGCTTAATTACCCCTCAGTGGGAAAACACAGATTGCTCAGAAGGCAGTTGGGGTATGTTGATATGAACTGTTTGGCTGGGCAGCTACTCTTCTCCGTGGATTTCACTGTCCTGGCATTTTGTCTAGTGATAGAAAATATCTGAGCTGAGCCAGAATAAAAAAAAAATATATATATTTGGACTAGAATTGCTAGAATTTAAAAACACTAATAAAGGGGACCTGAAAACCATTCACATTATTTATTATACCCATTTTCTGTGACTACAGAGGGAACTTTGGTCATGTACACCTACAGAAATGTATAGAGGCTGCTTTGCAAGTTATGTGTTGATGCAGACACTGTGAATATGATGCTCTAGTCCTTGATATAAAACTAGGATGAAGTTATCTGTAGATTTCCATCGACTTCAGCAGGCTTTGAATTGGACTGAGATTTCACAAACTGACCTAAGAACTCTTCTTCTCCCCATGCAGAGGTCCGAATGCCTTTATGTGGACCTGAGCCTTCCCTTGGGCTAGTTGAACCAGCTGACTTATCAGAAAACTATGTGCTGCTTTCACCTGATCATTTTTCTGCTGAAACTGTGAGCTGAACTGACTTTAGAGTAGGGCCTAGAGAAACTATATTTTGATGCCTACACAATAAAGAGAGGAACTACTCATTTGTTTACCAAACAGAGAGCCCTTTGAAGTGTGGTGGCATTTACCAAAGCGTTTTCAGTTATGTACGCTTCTAGTTTTTCCACATTTTCACATTCCTTCTGTTAGACTCACTCTTCTCTACTCACCAGTTCTTCCTTCTTATAAATCAGCTAGTTGAAAAATATGCAATTTAAAACCTGTTTTGTAAGCTTGGCCAGTACATGGAGGGTGTTAAGAGTCTCTCAACCAGTAGATAATATTCTGAAAGACCATTTTTCATAGGTGTTAAGTTTTAAATTACAAAGTAAAAGTTACTTTGTAAGAACTAGCTAAAAATATTTACCAAGGCAGAAATACAAATCCCTGGATTAATTGTCTTAAATCCTTCAGTAGAAAGTCTTACTAAATTGACAAAATTTGTGAAGGGTAATATGGGAATGTAAATTATGCTAATTTAGATTTCACCTTAGTCAACAAGTTCTTTCCTAAATAGCCTTGTCAATATTTTGACTGGAGTGGCTGGCCACAGCAGAAATGCCTCCTTTTCTTTTTCTTTTTTTTTTTTTTTCTGTGCCATGAGTATAAACAATAATGTGCTACAATTCCTGTCTCAAACTCCAGAATCTGATTTTATATCTCTACTCACCTCATCTAACTGAGAGGGAGTCTGATTGAATAATATCAAGGTTATAATTGATAGACTTACTGTCTCTCTACCTTTAAATGATATAGAAGTATTTTTAAATATCGTTTTAGCATCTTTAAATCTAAAAGGTCTTTTAAAGTATCTTTTACCAGCCTAATATAAAGTTATTGCTATATAAGCTTCCAGATTAATTCAAATCTTCTAACATGGCAATTATTTTAACATATTTATAAATAATATACAGAGAAGTAGCTGCTTTGCTACTTTTTTCTTGTTAATCTTCCAAGCAGCTAAGGATCCACACCATAGCTTATAAATTAAGTATCCTTGGGAAAGGAAAAGATAGTACTCAATGGCATGAACATTAGCTTACTGTTTTATTCAAGTTAATGTTTATTTAAAAAGGACAAGGAATTCATGAGAGCTATATTTGACAAAACTAGATTGACATAAAGCCATAAGCAGTGTATTTTTAACATAGGTGAGTATGTCCTGGGCATCTCTTATAATAGTGTCCATGTTGCATTTTCTTGTATGTATGTAATTATATAGGGAGCAGAGTCACAGTCCATTTTGTCCTGCATCCTGTCCTTATAATGGGTCATCGCTTCTTACTTTAAATGAGGGTATTCCAATATATGAGAGATTTTTTTCCTCCTGTTTTAGTCTTTTCCTTGATCTTTAACATCCTTACAATCTCTAGCTATCCTGAGGCTTGGGGTTCCAAGCTTTTGTAGCTGGTATATATATATGACTGGTAGAACTTTAGGTAGAAATAGTTGATTCCTTCTACTACAACTGAATTATAGATGTAGTATTTGTGTAAATATTATTTTATTATTAATGGTCTGATTTGCCACAATGCCTATATAAACCAGTTATGGATCACCTTTTTACTGTGTTAGGAGCTTTGTAAACACAGAATAAAGAGATTTTCTTTGCCCCAGAGAGTTTTATATCCATATAAAAATCTTAAGGCAGTGGACGCTGATTGACAGATAGAAGTTGCTGAATAGAGGAAGCAATGAAACACATTTTATTTGCGTGATATAGAGTCATACCAACATATCTGAGGCTTGACCTCTACTAAGTGTATTGCAGTTTGTAGCTGGAGTTTTAAGAAATAACAAGGGAACTGAAGGAAGATCACTGAGGTAACTTTGTGGATATTGATGAGGAATTCCTTTCCAGCACAAGAGGCAGCATGGGAGAAAGCAAGGAATTGTTTCACAACAGAAAGAGCAGGAGGGAATAGGGGAGACAACTCATCTATACTGATGGACTAAAAGTTATGGGGAAAATGACGTGAGAGAGTATGATGTGAGAGTACTGGTGATGTGGAACAGCATTAAGAGGTGCTTGGAGAGAGGGAGCGCTTCAATATGATTTCTACTTGCAATGTAATAATAGTTAGAAGCGAAAATGCAGACAAACACTCCAAACAGAAATTATGTCGGCAAAATGAGGTTACTTTCTGTGTTTGCTTTTGTACCTCCAAGTATGTTGTCACACCAACTGATAGCTAATTTGCAACTCACTGGTTTGGCAAAATCAGTGTCTCAGTTGGGCAGCTTGAACCATGAAATGAATGTTAGATATGCCTTAAAGCTATAATTTCCGATGTATTTATTATGGTCCTCTATAATGAATATGTAGTTGGTCTATATAGACAAATAGTTTTGAGTAGTATGACTCTGCACAGCCCAGCAGTATCTCTAAGGGGTGTATTTTGACTTAAAGACGTAACTTTTCAACTTACATTGTAGAAATACCTACCTTTTTTGCCTCAAGCAGGAAAAATAGCTAACCTGTTTTTACCTCTTTGAGTGGCACAAAACCAGGATTAGGAAAAGAGCAATTAAAGTACATAAAGGAGTCGCATATGAACAGAGTGGGAATATAATGACTTGATTAAGGGAGGCATGATGCCTAGAGCAGACTTTCACTGACTCGATTTATTTCCATGCAGTTCTTCCTTCCTATGTAACTTAAGAGTGCAACTGGCTACTCTGTTAAGTATTCTCCCCACTTCATGTTTCCTAATGCTGGCACCTGAGAAATCTGAATTTATACTGAATTGTCAAGAATAGCAACCATGTGAACAGCGAAGGATGAAGTCCCTGTGGTTTATTTTCTGCCATTTACTGAGTAGTGAATTACAATTCACAAAACCATTTCTCTCCTCTCAGTGCACAGTGCCCCATATTACTAAAATCATTTGGTTTCACAAATCTGATTATGTTCGTACTATTTCTGAAATAAGACATTTCCCTTTCTGTTATCTTGGATAATACAATTTCCAGTGTGCATTTAGAAGATCAGAGAACATCAATGACTACAGCTGCTTTTATTTTTATGGCACATATTGTTTATGGTTCTCCACAGCTAGAGATGACTTAGTTATGTGCTTCTGATTATTAAACCTTATAATAACATAAGGCATGATATATAATCAATTACAATAAATTACTTTATTGCCAATATCTAGCAATTTCCTGTTATTCTTATCTCAATTATTTTCAACAGAACAAATTGCCTAAGGCGATTATGGGTGTTTTAGGAGCAGATCAGCGTGACCTTAAGGCTGCAAGGGCAATGCCTGAAAAGGGGTAAAAAGAGCCTTGAAGATCCTCAATCATACTTGCTTATTATCACATCTCACCAGGGAAAGTGTGAAAGATCCCCGCTTTGGTTGTGTACATCATAGTCCTGAGCCTCTGTATATGTGCTAGTTCTCTAGCAGCCTATGGTGGTTATGGTAATGTCTAACTACTAAAGACCTATGGATTGACTTATAAATTATTAAATGAAAAAAAAAATCAACATTCAACCATTTTATTAGCCTTCTGAGCCTTTGACTATTCCTCTGTAGCAATATGAACTAGAATAGTCTTTGAGAGAGGACTGAGATTCTCCTGCAACCTCTCTGAGAAACAGCAAGTACAAAAGATCACAGGGATGGCACTGAAATGATGCTAGCACTTGGCAACATCTCATGCATTGCTGGCTCTGAAGGAGCAGATTGAAATCACAGGAGCATGCTGTGAAAGGCCATCTTGTAAACGCAGGGAGAGCCACTTGCTGCACCCACAAACATGTAATCTGAAATATGAGACTGACAAACCATGAAATTCACTTTATAAAAGAAATTCAAGTGCAAAGCAATGGGGAAAAAAAAGGTCCAAATCCTGTATGTAACAGGAATATACAGTGGATCTCAGAAGTCCCTATTTCAAGTTCAGAGAATTAACCAAAAAAAAAAAATTCCCTTTCATTTCAGCATGTGCATAGCAGTGCTCAAGAACACGGAGGATGTAGAATGGCTAGGGATCCTCCCGGCACTTGCAAATCCGCCTTGATTTGTGACTTTCACAGGCTCTGATACCCGGGCAAAGCCTTGCTGTGCTCTCTCCACCTGCATCCCCCTCTTTCCAATCCCCCTCTTTCTAAGTGATCGCCACGTTCACGTGTTGCTGTCGTGACCTTCACTTCAGCAGCAAACCTGCAGTTCCCTGTGAAAAATTCAAGGTGTTTTCTCCCTCCTGCATGTTATCAGCTTTCATTAGTATGGATATAGCCACTGAGTTTAGATCCTAAACACTCTT
>NW_009620673.1:0-7848 GCF_000690535.1 Cariama cristata | reverse complement strand
CCATAAGACATCAGGCCAGTCTGAGGTCTAGAAATAATTGTATTCAGACCAGATTCTTAGATGCATATCCAAAGCAAATCATACTTGTGGCTATTATCCCATGCTTGCTCCTTGCCATAAGGAGCACCAATGACAACAGTAGGTTCTTCACAGCAAAAAGTGAGCACTTGGGAAGTATTTTATTGGACTAGGATGAACAGACCATTCACTACGGATAAAAATATAAAAAATGGCCAGAGAATGTCTTTGAAGTAGCTCAGCTTTCGATTTGCTGTCAAAAACAGGACATCTAAATCAATGAATTGTTGTTACAAGAAAGAGATACTCAAGCTTCCTTTCTTATTAGAATACTTCAACTGGCTCTTGTGCTATAGAAAATTAATTAATTTTAATGTGACGGGTCAAATTGTGGGAACTTCTTAAGTTTTTATATAGTGAAAACTGAGGCTTGAAAATACATTAGAAAAATCATGTTTGGTCAGGTTTGAATAGGTTTGGAAAATATGTTACAAGAAAATAGAATGAGCTAACTAGAAAGTGAAAGGAAAATGATTTGCTATTCTTTTACAAAGATGAAGAATTTATTTGTTTCCGTTGGTCCAAAGTGAAGGGAAAAAAAAATATTAAATGTAGCAGAAGGAAGTAATGCAGTTTTAAAGTAAGCAATTTTTGTGACAAAAGGAAGATTATTGTTTGCTTTCAGTTTTCTGATTTATTTTTCAAAATGGAATTGAAAGTCCATTCATTGGGAGCTTTTACTCAATAAGAGACTACTTAAATCAGTGAAGAATTTAAGTTCAAGGGGTGTTTTTTGTTGAAGTTTGTATTTTTTTTTTAGTTTATTTTAAAATGTTATTTCCTTGCATGAATAAAATTTCTGTCATTATAGCAGCATTGGGTGTTGCGAAAATCAAGGCAGAAAGCAGGCAGGTCTGTTAAAAAATGTTTTGTTAAATAAATCACAATAAAAATGTATTGAAATATTTTTTGCCAGTTAGAAGGCTGTAGAAGTCATGAATCACACCCAGGCTTGTGTATTTGGTTCAAAATTCATTCTACTGATGCAGGGGTCTAATTTAAGAGCCCAAGATCTTTGGGGTACAGTTGGCAGAGAGATGCTGGGTGGGATGTGTTGCTGCCAGCAGGCTCTCCCCATTGACTCTGGAAAGTATCTGAGCAGATGGGTTTTAGGCACCAGGGGTCTGAGCCCTGAGGTTCAGAGACCAAGGATCAGATAGGAGAAGACCTGACACCTGATTTTCACAGGTTATCTTTAGATGGGCAGGTTTAGTGATTTCAAATTTGAAAATAACTTTAAAAATTACTGTATCCACATTTAAAGGTGTCTGGCTTGCTTGAAATTGGAATTAGTTTCTGAGGCTTTGGTTTTCTGGAAGTATTAGACTAGTTCTGGTCTTCACAGGTGGCAAGTTAATAAAGTGCTTGTAATAAAGTGCTTTTCAGGCTTTCTCCTTTTCCTTTAGAGGTTCCTGTATCCCATCTGTGACTGATCTGGTTAGTGGAAGTTCTTGCAAATAGCACTACTTTTTAGTCTAAATGAGCTCATGCTCTGTAGCTCTGCATTGCAATGAGCTTTACAATTTTTCTGAGAAGCAGTTCTTTTTATACATCTCTTAACCTTTCTGTCTTTTAGGTAATGATCAAAAAAATATCCAACATGCCAGCAGCTCTCTATGAGATCAAAGAGGAAGGGAAATGGATGGCTAACAATAGACCATCCTCTAGCTGAACAGGCTGAAATTATGATATGGGTATAAGGTGGGGACATATTTTTGAGGCATGGTTCTGTGCCAGAGCTTGAACATTTGAAGGTTTAACATGAGCCCCTGAAGGTATTTCTGTGTATGAACGGGAAGGAAGCTTTGCCTTAGTGAAAATTATGTTATCATATTATATTAGTCCTCACAAAATTCTGAAACAGCAAGAACATGAATATATCGATTTCTTGAGACATACTGATATAGCGAAGAATTTAACCACTTGCTTAAAACTTAATGTTAATTGAGGCTTATTTCTTCGCTTAACTGCTTTCAAATGTTTTGTTCATATTGGGCCTAAAATTTTCTGTTACGCTTGAATATAGGGAAAGCTTGATTAGGAAAATACTGATCTCAGAGTCTCCTGATATAGCCTGTCCTTGGGAGATCCAGCTTCATTGAAACAGGTTCTCTATGCACTATTTTTGGAGAGCTATTGCCTAGCTGAGAAGCCAGGACAACTATTTCATTAGCTATTTTCTTCAAGTATACTGGATTTTTAATTACAATATATTACATGTTTACAAAGTCGATGTATCGGCTGCTAGTCTGTGAAAACCCCTAGGACTCAGTATTCCATGTTTGTACGTGAAAAATCTCCAACAGGACACCAGGAAGATTTTTTTTTTTTTTTTTTTTTTAATGCACCCTGTTGAGTTCAGTCAGCTGCCTGTTTGATTCATAATACCTTCATGGTCTAAAACTGCTGTTACTGCCTGTGAAAGAATGCAGTGGAAAATGTGTTTTATCAACACTTGCTTCACTGGAAGGAAATTTAATCCATGGCTTTCTGGTCTTTAGTTTGATGGGTTCAGGATATGAATGTTTTATCAGAAATTTTCCAAACAGGAAGGGACTTGTCGACCATTATCAAGCTCCTCAGTGATAAAGCAGAAGAACGTGGGAGTATTTCATTTTGAGCCTTGCACCTGGACTTTGAGAGCTCATAAACAGATGCGGTTTTTTTTTCCCCATTTTGGAATCGGCAGGCCTTATGAATCTAACTTAGACATCCTGAATGCCTGGCATGGAAACAACAGAAGTGCCAGGTGAGTGGACCTAGAGATCAGGGCACTTATATTTCTTCTTGGCAAGTCAGTCTTTTTATTTTTGGCTATCTAGTCTTTTTTAATATCTCACGCTACTCTGTTTAAGAAAAAATAAGAAAAACTCATAGGTGTTCAAGTAATTTTGCATTTCTGGGAAAGTAGTACTCCCAGTATTAATATAATTGGACATCTGCAGTTCAGAATTAAACCTGTATAAGACATAAGAGCAGTGAAAGTATATTCATATGAGTTCAGAAGCTTTTTTTGTCACTTTCCTTCTAAGTCAATGATCTCATGTGAGTCTTATGAGAAAGAACTTACTCAAGTTTTGCTGGAGCTAAAATCCATCCAGTCCTTGGGTATTCTTTTTGGCATTGTTGTGTTTTTATGTTCATATAATCTTAGTTCTTTATAGTCATGACATTGCGGACACCTTTTCAAACCACCTAAGAAAACTGGAGTCTAACTGTGTTGGGAAATAGCAAACACAACTGTGATAAAGCATGTTGTTTCTAGTCTTTGTGGAAACAAATAGTGAATCCTATAATTAAACGATGCTCAAGAGTACTTAGCTGACAATACTGTAGCTGATAAAATTATGGCATAGCCGTATCTGTGCCAAAAACCCCCACAATTACTTCTCAATCTCTTAATTTGTCATGTAGATTCTAGCACAAATCTCATTTTCTTAACTACTTTCAGTGCACCAAAATATACATCACACAATTCTTGGCCGTGGTTGTGTTGCTAATTCCTTACAATTAATGAAATGTAAACCTTAGCAATTGTTGGATGTGTCCTGTGGCCCAGGATAGCATACAATACGCTTACTAAATATTAAAACATGACCTATGCTCATGCATCATAATCACCCATTAATAGCATTCATCCTTCTGAGCCAAGGTGGCCACTTGTAACTTTTACAGTAAATGTCCCAGAATAGGGACGGTGTCCCTAAATGACACCTTGAAATCCAATATATTCTAGAGGTATTGAGCATGTATTGTTACCAGGAACAACACCACTATTCTAGTTTCTATTTTAGCAATTCCTGAGCACTACTTAGGTTTAGCTGTTTAACTGATGTTTTCATACTTAGATCATTGTGCTAAAGGTCTCCTAAGAACAGAATCAGTGCATCAAATATAAAGGGGACTGTCAACACAGGACAAGCCCCCATCTCCACATGACACCTTTTCTACAGAGATATATTTGAAATCATGAACTCTGTGCTCTATGTTGGCAAGAGAGTTTCTATTTTCATTTGCATTAAGAAAGGGAAATCACATGGGTTTTATATATAAAATCCTTACCCCAAAAGTTTATGTTTTTGACCAGTTTCTATGAGTTTAAGGAAGGACTTGCTCAACAGAAACCAGTATTTCTTTGTGGTACCCAGCAATGATAGATCAGGCATAGAGAGTCCCTAAGTGTACCACAATATAATCAAGAATATTCCATTCTTCTACAACATACCAAGTGAAATCCTCACCTTCGTGAGGTCATTGCAATTTCTGCAGCCAATCACAGTGATTCATCTACTGCATGAAACCCTGTAATGAAGTATGTTTCATTAATAACTTCTGGGTAGAGAACTATATTAAAAGGCCATACACTGTAGTTTTCAAATTTAACTTATTCGACAACAGGAAGAAGTGTATTTCTGTTGGAAGAATATCACAGGTGAAAGTGGCTGCTTTGGATTTTTTTATGCCTTTTAGGAGTCAAAACACTGTGCTAATTTGCAATAAACAGCCTGACTTTCAAATAGTAAGCAGGAGCCAATGAGCTCTTTTAAAATGGTGTTGCAAAGCAGTCTGAAGATCTCGTCTAACTTACATCCCTAGAGGTCAAAAACTGGAAAATTTGGAGCCTGTGAAAGGATATCTGGAGGATTAATATTCTGTAGACAAAAATCACAGAGGATGCCTGTATCAGGAAAATGTAGAACATGCCTTTTTCTTAAGTGAAAGAAGGTTCTTAGAAGCAGGATGGTATTTGTGTATGTTCCCAGATTCTGTATGTGGAAAATAAAGGGGGGCTGGTTGGGGGAAGCACTGCAGCCAAGTTGATGTAAGGTTTTTGTAATGGAAATTGAAGACCTAGTTGAAACAGTGCAGTCTTCCCACTATTATGCAAGAGAAAAACTGATTACTCAGTCACTAGCAGAAGACGGTAAACCTCCGTATCTATTCAGTAAGGTTTTGTATTGCTCATGAAAGCATTTCAGTGTGGATGGTTTCGAAATAAACACTAGAGCACTCTGTGTATGTGGTGAACGTTCATCCTTTGAGTCATGATGTGGTTTTTCAAGGATGTTTCTGTGGTTTGATATCAGCCTTCAGGATCTCATGGGAGGATGTAGTGCTATTCCGCTGCCTTGTGTGGCTGAGATGTGCCTCACTACCTCCATCTCAGCCACTCGCAACCTGTTTTGAGACAGAGGAGAGATGGGAAGTCCACCTCAGAAAAGACCATGCTATTCAGATCTTTAAGTTGGCATGAAAGATCTAACAGATGTTATCCAGTTTCAGGGTGTCATTACGGTCCTCAGTGAGGCCTGATGAATTCAGGACAAAGGCTTACTTTGTGGAAAGAGCATAAAGGATGTAAACTTAGTCCCATTGTTGTGTGAGTGCTTGTTCACTGGGAGCTGGGAAGAGACCTCCAGCTAACACGAGGCAGTAAGAAGCTCAGCTCAGTGGGCTATAGGCAAAAGGCTCCCTCCTGCTCACCTCCAGCACGCTAAGCCACTCAACGGTGCCAGTAGGACAGGACAAAACAGATACAAAGCAGAGATTGTATCTGGAGTGCGATTTTAAACCAGTTCCGTATTTATATGTCCACCAGACAGCCCTGGTGAATCTGGTGGCAAATGTGGGCAGATTAAAATGTCTGTCTTCAGGAAAAATCCTCCTCCCAGTAAATATGCAGGAGAATAAAAACATCATAATGAAATTTTTAGAACTTGAATGAGATTAAAATGAAATGAAGTTGCCTTTGTAATCCTTACAATGAAATCCAGAGCACTCCAAGACAAAACTAAGGAAACATAGGTCAGAGCAGAAGCAATCTGGGTGAAAATTGGATGTTACTAGTAATAACACCGTATTTCTGATACGGAGTTCACTTTCACCTGAAGTAGGATTTGCTACTTTGATATATTTTGTGGCATTTGTAAATTATTACTCTTAGGTAGGTTGATTAAAAATCTGTGGGTCCAACACCAGCCTTGTTACAGATAGTATGCAGGAAGTGTTTCTATTTATTTAAACTTTTACTCTGTATTTACAGATGTGTAATTGAGAATAGTGTTGGGATCCCCTGCTGTAAATAAGAAACAAGCTGATATTTAACCAATTTTTAGTGAGTAAATGTACCTGTTGCAAATAACTGAAAAACTTTAACAGTTGTCTTGGCAGGGAGGTTGAATGAAGTCAAACTGGGAGAAGTCTGTACTGGGCAAGGCTGAGGCACAAGGTGAAATGTGTATTTCACCGGTTCTCTAATTCTTTCCTGGGAAAGAAAAGGACTTCTCTATCCACAGTGATTAATTAGACTTCTTTCATGTGGGCTTAAAACAAAAAGGAGTAAGATTTTTAGAGGCAAGTGAGTTGATAAGATGTCAGCAGTAATTTTTATTGTTAATGTATAGTACCTCACAGAAAGTTAGGCATGAGAGGCTGACCATGTATTAGAAGGAACTTCAGGACATAACGATAATTTATTTGAGGGAAGGAGAGTAACCATAATTAAAATACAACCAACACCCCTTCACTGCCCCCACAACTTGAAAACAGCAGTAGTAACGGCACAAAAGGTAAAAGGACATGCAGTATGTGCGAGTTTTAATGTGATAAATCCAGCACACTTGACCATGTCCTTAAATGTGATGCTTTCAAATTTCAATCCTCCTGATTGCTAGGAGAACCTTGAAGCATAGAATATGAATGAGCGGTGTCTCTTCAGTTTAGCTACTCCAAATTGAAAACAAAGGAAGAGTGATACAATACCAAATACCGATCAAGCAGCAATCTCAATAAGATGAAGAGTTAGTCTCTTTTCTGAGCTTTAGGCTAGATGCTATTTCATGTTTAGAGGGTCAAGGCCTGATTAAACCTGGCAGAAGACAGACTGCAATGTATATTAGAGGGAATGGATGTTCTGAATCCTTCATTTGGCCTTTTCTGGCCTTCTATACTAGTGTGTATTAAAAATTTATCAATTCCAACTCCTTAATGCTTGATTTTCTTTACATTGTAAGTGCAATAAAAATGGGATCCAAGTGTAAATGAGGATCAGTCCTGTCAACATTTACAATTATGATTTTTAAGCATAACAGTGTCTCAGTCCTGTGGACTATCAAGATAGCCAGAAGAACGCTTTCCATCAGAGCAGAAAGATAATGCCACCCTAAAAGGGAGTCACAAATACAGATTCTTCTTCTGGAACATTTCCTGTCAGCAATAATTTCCTTGAAAAAAACCAGCATTTTATTTGTTCAGTTTCTCAACGAATGCTTCTCTCTCCCAGGTATCAGAGAATAATTTAGAGTGAAATTCCACTTGTATGTGAAGTTGCACACATCACTCGTGGTACCTCTTGAAGGTTTATGCAGAACCAGGTTCAAGAAATGCAGAATCTCAGAGCTGAGGGCAAGGATACAGCAGAGAATGATACTTGTCCATAAAACACTCCTCAAAAATCTACAATAACTTCTAAACCTGTAGTTAATGTACTATATATGTAGGTATGCTTTGCCCAGCTGAGTTTTGAATATCTGCAGGGATGGACATTCTCAGTCTCTATGGGCATGTTCTTTCGGGGCTTAACCAAAATTTTTTCTTATGTCCACCTGGAATTTCCCTTGCTGCAATGTTCAAAAATTGCCTCTCTTTCTTTCTCTTTGTACCCCCAAGAGGAATCTAGCTGTCTTCTTGATAGCCCCTGTTTAGCAGCAAATTACTGCAACTGGATCCCCTTTACAACTCTGTAAGGTGAAGTCCAAATCATGTAAAGAT
>NW_009620672.1:0-2784 GCF_000690535.1 Cariama cristata | reverse complement strand
CTGGGCCCCTCACAGTACCCTGTCCCCCCCCGGGGTTGCGTGCAGCCCGGCGATCCCGCTGCCCTTCCCTGCCTGTCCCATGCTCAGACTTGGCTCCTTGCTCCCCTGGCACACGTATGCCCCCGTGAAGACATGGGACCCCAGCTGCTCCGTCCCCCCTTGTCACAGCCCTGCAAGAAGCAACGCGGCTCCTTTGCCTGCCACAGTCATGGCGGACCAAAGCCCCCCGTGCCCGCCTGTCTGCCCCCAGCCACGGTCAGGCCAGTCCCTCCGTGTCGGTACAGGAGACAAAGAACCCTGGGTGTTACCCTCTCCCTTCTGCCCCACACAGTCACCAGGAAGATAAGCATACCCTGGCTTTGTCACCCCATAATCACAGAGGACGCTACATCTTTTTTTTTTAACCCATCCTCCATTCTTACAGACTAAAGGAAACCAGTCTGACTCCGTTTCGGAGAGGATATTGCCTGAAGGTTTGATTTTCCTCTGGAGCAATTTCCTCTGGCAGCATCTGGTGAAGAAGGGAGACAGCACGCCTCGCTCTGTGGGTACCGTGGGATGCCTCTCTGCCGTTTGGAGCCAGTGGCCGGAACGACTTCTCTGTGGCTGGGTGGCTTTGTCAGGC
This sequence comes from Cariama cristata, assembly GCF_000690535.1. Classification (NCBI taxonomy): domain Eukaryota; kingdom Metazoa; phylum Chordata; class Aves; order Cariamiformes; family Cariamidae; genus Cariama; species Cariama cristata. Next base: position 2,159 of record NW_009620672.1, on the reverse strand, counting down.
GCTGTTTTGTGCCAAACTGGAGCGGTATCTGTGCCTGGGCTTTAGCCAGGTCTGCTGCGCTTTTGGTAGTTAGAGTGGCAACTTTGTTTTCAGATTTTCATGCTTCTGAAGGCATTGAGGTAGTGACCCTACACACCTCAGGGGGACGTTTCCCGCAACCTCAAGGGGGACGGGTAGGTATATATTTGCCACTTTCTGCCCTGGCTTTGGTTTGATGATTCAGCGGAGCAGACCTAGCAGCTGGCTGCTGCTGAAGGAGTTCCCTGCTTTCCCCTGTGCTAGCTCTGGCATTTGTCAGACACCTCACTGAGTCAATTTAGTTCACTAACATGATAGATGCTACTCCCATCCTCCACGAGAAATGTTCTGCCAAATCCACGAGTTGAGCTGGCGCACCAAAGAGTCCAGCAAAATGCTGCAGCCAACTCTAGAGTAGGTCTGCTACACAAGTGGGGTGTGTCAAAGGAGTAGACAACCCTTCTGTGCCAGCAAGCTGCTTATTTGTCTCACTGATACTGTCAAGCTGTTCCTGAACAGTTTCGCCTTAGCGAGGAGAGGCAACCACGTGATGATGTGTCCCTCCACCCGAATCTCTGGAAGTCAAACATTCATCATCTTTGGGACTATAAGCACTATAGGTGTAAAGACTTTTCCCATAGGTGCATGCCATTTGCATTCACATCTGGATGTAAAAATATGTGTACAGCTCCTATTGATTTTGAGGATGGCACAGACCACGGGCACAAGTCATCTGGTTGGTATGTTGTGACAAATGTTTGCAAAATGTAGAGATTCCCCGAGGAAAGTAGGAAGAAAGTTCATACACATGCAACTAGTTGGCCATCCTCATGTAAAAAGAGTTGTGGTGGGTTGGCCCGGGCTGGCAGTCAAGCTCTCACCCAGCCACTTGCTCACCCCCCATCCACAGCAGGATGGTGGAGAGAATAGGAAGAACAGGAATGAGGAAGTTCCTGGGTCAAAGTAAAGTGGGAGAGATCACTTACCAATTACCATTGCAGGTAAAACAGACTCACCTTGGCGAAATTAACTTAATTTATTGCCAATTTATATATACATATAGAATTACTGATTTGGGTATTGGGAAACAAAACAACAAGCATTAAAACACATGGGAAACCCACTTCCTTCCTCGTTTCCCAAGCTCACTTCAATCCTTCTTTCCAGATGCCTGTCCTACCAACTTCTTACCACCACAGGTCACACTCAGTCCCTTCAGTGAGGAAAAGAGTGGGGCAAGGGCGGCGGGGGGTATTACGGTCAGTACATAGCAGTTTCTCTCTGATAGTCCTTTTGTCTCACGTTTTTCATCTACTCCGGCATGGGTCCTCACAGGTTGCAGGGAGTATCTGCTCTGCCATGGAGCACTTCCTCCTCCTCTTCTTGATATACAATAGAAGATGGAATTTTCCACTGAGTGAGAGCGGTGAGCCATGCAAAGTCTGATGGCTGGAGGAGTGGGCAGCTGAGGAATGCAGAATACGATAAAGAAGAACCATAACAATAAGATAAGGGGAAGAGCCTGATCTCCAAACTGGTCTTGGATGGTTGAGGTCCAGAAACTTAGGAAATTGTGTACTTTAGATGAACGTTGCTCATCATAATCTCATTACAATGGTAAAAAACACACCCCTAGGAGAAGATTTTAGATGCAAATTTAGGACCACCTTAGTGTAATGACATAATAGGGTAATGAGACATGCACGGATGGTTTTTGTCTAATGCGATCATAGGTAACCAATCATTTGCTTTTGAGTAGATTCTTCTTTGTTTCTATCTTATATAAAAGCTGCCACGTGATTTTCAAGGGTGTGCTAGCTTTGTGGGACTACTGCCTAGCACCCATCTCTGTACAGATGTGGAATAAAACGCCTCTGCTCTGTGTGTATATTGGCGTATTGCACACTGGGTGAACAAACCCCACTTTTGGGACAACATTGTCTTCCTCTTTTGTTGGAAGGTGGAACTGGTGGTGTCTTGGCACAGTGGCCTTTTCTTACAGAAGCCACCCCTGCAGCCTCCCACTTCCAACACCTTGATACCTGCACCCAGTACGGGACTCAGAATTATGGACTCACAGAATAAATTAAGTTGGAAATGACCTTTGGAGATCATCTGGGACTATCTTCCCCCCCCCCCCC
>NW_009620671.1:47565-51231 GCF_000690535.1 Cariama cristata | reverse complement strand
CTCCGGCCGCTCACCGCGGGTACCTCGGCCCTGTGGGGAATGGTCTCTCCTCTCCTTTAGGGGTGTTTCCGCATGCTTTCTGAGGTGATTCTGCTCACCTCCGGGGATGTTTCCTCTCCTGCCAGTGTCCTTAGGCCTGTACCTTACCAAAAACCCCTGTAAAATAGAACGAAGAGCAAAATCTGACGCAGTTCTGAGTGCAAAGCAAAAAACCCACAGAAATTATTTCTAAGATTTACTTTCTGCCCGCTCTTCTGGGCGATAAACACTGACAGTTCAGAAGTATTCAGGCTGCACTTGCATTTAATTTGTTGGCGGGGCAAATTGTAAAAGCCTAGGAAATTAGTGAGGCCGCTGCCGAGCGGCCGTCGTGCCGTGGGTGGAAGCCCTGGTGCTGTGGGGCTGTGGGGTGCTTCGCGCTGCTTCGGGGCTGGTGAGGGCAGGGAAGGGATGGCCCTGGGGACAAGAGAGTGGCTAAGGCTTAAGCTAAGCTCTGTGGAGCTGGAGCACTCTTGAGGGGAGAGGTTTAAACCCAGCCTTAGCACGGAAGCGACCTCTCCTTCGTGCAGCCTGCAGCTGGGGCAGGGAGGACAGGGAACGTGTGGGTGAACTCAGGGTATTAGGAAGACAAACCCCAGGGAAATTTCAAATGCATGCAAATCTTTAAAATTAGGAATTCTGCCTAGTTAGCACTCGCTGGAGATTTTTATCATGTCTGATGATGACCTGTTTTTCTGAGTGGACAGTGTGCCCATGTATAATTAAGATATGGTGAAAGTTTATTGTATACGTGTGCTGGAATTTTGGTTTGGCTTTACAATAAAGCAATCGCACTGAGTCACGGTTACTAAATGGACTCATGGAGGATACAGGTCTCTTCTGCAGAGCTGACACAAATGTAAGGAACTGAAATTAATTTCTTTCCTAGTCCAGGTAAAAGCAGCCACATTGTAAATAAGGCTGTGGCTTGATGACATGAAGCCTTCGCTGTATTACTGGTTCCTACCCGCTCCTTGTTCCTGCCCTTGCAGCACAGCACACCAACCCTTAGCTGCGTCTGCAGCTCTTTGTGTGGCTGAACTGTCAACCAGGTCAGGATAGTGATCCACCTGAAAAATACACCAGGTGAAAATCTCTGTAAATATATTTTATTTAAAATATATAAACATATGTAAAATAGATGCATGTATTTTTAAAGCCAGAGAGGTCAGTTCCCCCATCTAGTTTATTATTCAGAGGTTATGGATGGATGTTATTCTTCCCTACTAGTACAGAAGCAAGCAGTTAGAAGAGCAAAGTGGCTAAATATGAAACTGAACCTGGTGAAGAAGGATCCCAAACCACAGTTGAACATTCAGTCTGCAAAGCGTAAATGGGTTGCTCCACTGGATTGTTGTGATAGCAGTTAATGTGTTGTGTAAATCTGAATAGCAGCTCATGCAGTTTCAGATGTAAATATTTTGCCTGAAAAACATCGCAACATTTGGGAGAGAAATAGTTTCTCAGGTACCATTCAAATTGTAGCTTTGGTTAACCTTATGTTGATGAGAGTCTCAGTGTGCTGTCTCTTCACTGGCAACTCTTGCAAACCCCACAGTCTGTTGGTCTGCACTCTGTTCATTTTGAAACACCAAAGATGTTCTGCAGAACTTGAGGACTTTCTATTTACTAGCAGTTCTGCTAAATGATTTCTGTAGCTTTTGATAACTGAGAAGAATCTCTATGAAAAACTACAGCAATCTCAGTTCGAGCTTATCTGCTGTAACTGCTAATAATTTCCTGCGTGTGGTGGTGCAATTTGTACAGTAGCCGCTGCGATGCCATGTGGAGAAAGATTATGGGCCACATACTTGTGCAATGCGTATGTCAGGATTAAAATGGCACTTTCTGACAAACAGAATTAGATATATCAAGTAAATATATTTGCATGCCTACAGAATATTAATTTTTTTTATTTCACATGAGGATTTAGAAAGCTTTTTTTTTTTTGAAAATCTGAAAAAGAAAATAGAAAATCAATAAGCAAACGATAGGAAAAGTAACAAGAGGAAAACTGAATCAGGAAGCAAAATCACATTGCACAAAGGTTTACAGATTAGTTTAATCCCATTACAGTTGCATAAAACTTGGTAACTGTGTGTGTTTCTATTGTCCTCTTGTGGGAAGGTACAAAGAATATATGACTGCACAGTATTAACTTGGGACTCCACTTTGATGTTTCATCACAAACAAACCTAAATTCCCAACCCACACACAAGAATGTAAACACAATTAAAAAACAAATCCCACAAACAAGGAGAGAGAGTCATCCCAGGAATTTATGATTAAATGGCCTGGAATCTCCCTTTTGTGGAAAGCAGAGCAATGGAAGTACGCATGCATGAAGACACAGTGGGTTCTGGTAAATCCAAGGCCCTAAGCACATTGTTTGGATTCATTCTGCCAGATTCTATAATACTTTTGTTCCTTTTGCAGTATTTTGGTATGTTTGCTGCAAATTATTGCTAGCTATGCATTGCATACTGTATATTTATAAGAAGCAGTCAGAATCCCAGTGTTTGAAATTTATAAACGGGAGCAAACAGAATGTTAATAAATACAGCATAAGAATCTTGTATGTGTTAGTAATGACTTAGGACTATTTTACATTATCTTTCCTTGTGGTGTTTGATTAACAGTGGTCAGTTATTAACAATGTTGGAGTACTTTATTTGATGGATCTGTAGAATTTTTCATTAGAAGTAAACAAAATGATTCTCTGCTTACAGAAAAGTGTGCATTGGCAGATATAAAGAGGGCATCTGGCTTTTACTTGGGAGGGAGATAAACCATCTGGCTTTTTATAGTGGAGCAGATATGAAAATATAAGACAAAAAAAATAAGGTACATGAAGCAAATCCCTTTCTTGATTCGCTGTTGCAAATAATATTGATGGGTATTTCATAATTTTTAAATGATACGGTCGAAATGTTGCAGCTGCTTTGTAACCGTCACAGATTTCTTTTTATCATAGTGCTTCTGTTGCAGTATTCAAAATGAGACCTCAGAAATATAACACCTACCAAGAAAGATATTGTAGCAATAGATAAAATATCATTTCACTGGGCTAATTTCAGGTCCCACTGAATTTTCCATTATTATTTTACAGGTTTGGACTTGATCTTTTGTGACGCTGAGCCCAAATACCTTGCCTCCCCTCCTCTATTAACTTCTTGAAGAAAAGAGATAAGGTACGATCAAGTTTCTAGCAACCATTTTTATAAAGCAAGCATGATGTTCAATTTACTTTATAGCCCGTAATTGCAACCCTGTTCTCTTAGTTAAAACTGATAACAGATACTAAGTAGACTTGATCCAATTCAGGAATATTACCTGTATAATTTTGTGCCTGGGAGGTACCGCTGCCCTCTGATATAGAGTATTAACTAAATAATGTGTTTCTGGAGGGTTCAGAATTTGACTTCTAGCCACTTTTGTTCCGTTCACTGTTTAAAAACAAATGCTGACTTTCTGCCGTCTGTGTTTATGCGCACTGCTTCTTGGACGGTTGGGTCGGAGGAAAAGGCTGCGTATGTCAAGGGGTATTATCCGGGCCCTAACAGGAAACTCTTCCCCTTAAAGTCCAAAGTGAGACTGCGGCAGGCTGCATAGGGAGTCCTGTCACAG
>NW_009620671.1:9143-47503 GCF_000690535.1 Cariama cristata | reverse complement strand
GCAACAGCAATGAGTATGTGTGGTTATGGAATATAGAGCACAGTGTGGTATTTCTGGAGTATGTTCAGGTCTTGTTCATTAATTATTTCAAGGTAATAGACAGAGCACCTTTATTTCTCCGGCATAAGTGTAAAATATTGGTAGATATGAATTTGGGGATTTTAATCACCTTTCATTTTGAATTGTCTGCTGGTGGGTACTCTTTAGGCAGTCAGAGGGCCAGTCTCCTTCCAGCCTTACAAGGTGTGCTGTCTGGTCCAGCAAGGTCAGATCTAGGACAAAGGCTATTTGTATTCTGCTTGGCTGTACAATGTTCTTTACTAGGAAGACATCTACATTTGGAAAACTAAACCAGAGATCCCCTTGGTTCATGCTACTGCAACATCTTTCAAATATTTTTCAAGAGCAGTGTCTTTCAAAGTGTCTATTTTTGGTTGGATTTCATCCAGCCATACAGATGCAACCTACACCTGGATTCAAGAAATTACTGCATCAAGTCCCACATGTCAAACTAGCCATCACTGGTGGGACAATGTACTTTAATAGCTACCCAAGGAATGTTAAAGAATAAAAATGGAGATCCTAAAACTCAGAAAAACTGGCAGGTTACATTCTTCCGTTCTCTACCAACTGCTTGCTTCAAGCCGTTCAGCACAGCAGGTGCCAAAGCAATTTAAATATGTATGTAGAAAATATCTCCACAGGGATTACTGCATTGTTACCTGATTTGCACCCACTTCTGGAATGGAAGATGAGACTTGGTGTCCACCTATTTAATAGTATCTAGCACCATCCTACGAGAGAGTGAAGAAGCATCTCAACTTCAGGATGCTAGAGGCAAAATGTACTAAGACATCTTGGAATTTCTTTCCTCCTTGGAGCTTTTAGTTACTAAACTTGCCCTAGGACACCTTTGGTATTTACAACAATCAATTTTTAGTAACAGCAATATACACCCAAAAGGATTGAAAAGAAGAATGTGGGATGGCTGCAAGTCTCATCAAGATCTAACACAGAGCTGGACCCATACTAGTTAAACATACTTGTTCTTCAAAACTCTGTTCGGGCAAAGTGACATATTTCTAGTAAAACTGTTCAGTCTACACCAAGAAAAAGACATGTCCTGAGGAAAAACAAGATCCATACAAAGTAATTGCTATGTGCTGCAGCTGGAGCTCTGTTTCCAGAAAATAGCTAAATATAAACATTCCTGACTGAATGGGTGGGAAGCCAAGACTGCCTTGCAGCAAAGATACCCACTAAATAGGATTACCTATTAACAAGCTAATCCACAAGAATTCATTCTGCCACAGCACTGAGAAAGAGATCAGAGAAATAAGCAATATAGCTGCTTAAAGTACAATTATACCATTAGTTGGACTTTTGGGAAAATGCCATTGTGGCATCTGGTATGAGTTATTTCTCACATTCCTAGACCAAGCTGCTCCATATCCAAATCATGAGGTTACATTTTTTTAGCTGACAGTTAGGAACTCTGCAGACCATCCCAGGGGACCTGCAGCTCTAGCTGTTTTCTTCTACTTGTTGCAGTGACACTAGAGATAATGTGAGAAGGAGAGCTTATGGTCAGCACACGCAATTTCAGTGGTTGTGTCCCAGATGCTAGCTTGGAAAGGACACCGCAACCCCAACTGTAGGGCTTTCCATAATCTTTGTACATGTAGATCACTTCTTGGATTTTAGGTGAAATCTAGAATAGAAATCTAAAGTGTCACAACAATAATAGAGCTGTGAAAATAGAGTAAACTTCTCCTAGGATTACTTTATTTTTAAAAATAATTCTGCCACAATTTGGATCTGTTACCAGGCTGGTTTTCGGCAGACCCACTTGTTAAGTCCTACGTGCTTCTGTAACATGTACTTTAGGCTCTTTTCTGGAGAAAAGTAATTCTGCAGAGTTGCCACCTTAAATTCTGGACCAGATGCCTCAGATTTTCAGAGACTTTTCATGGTTGTAGTACATGAGTTTCTTGACCATAATTATGAATATTTGCAGTAATGAAAGTCCTCTGCTGTGCTTCCCCATTAAGCTGAATTCTGATGCAGGAGATCGTGGTAAGTTCGGTAAAAAAAAATGTACCTCCATTTGACACAGAATATTCCAATACTAATTCTCTTCCAGCCAGTTCTCTCCCTGAACACTCAAGTCATCATCTGCAGAAACCAACTCTTTTGTGTTTCTGCGCATGAGAATATCGATCACTATTTTATAGGCCCATCTTGTCAAACAATGTAAACAGCCCTGAGAGACTGTTCTGACCAGTTTTAGCAGCCTGCCTTGAATTTAAGCTATGCATGACTTAGGAAGAAGGACCTTGTTAAATACATTCCAGTGGTGAGCTAACATAAGAAAACACACATCTTCCATAGAATGTTAGCAAAGGTGCTATGAAGTCAGGGTTTTTTTTTTACTATGAACAATTTGCTTGGCTCAAGTTATTAAGACTCTACAGTCTGAACATAATAAAAGAGTTTTGGGTAAGGCGTGACTTCCTCCAGCTTGGTCATTGATACTTGTATGAGCTTCAAAATACTGACAGAAGTAAAAATATTTTTACCAGAAAAATGAAGAAATCTGACTTTGATATGAAGCAGTCACTTTAACAAATAAAATATGTCTGTGACCGCAGTCAGGTATTTTAAATAGACCTTCACTGGAAGAGGTTTCATTTGTGTTTTGATCGCCATGTTCCTGTGATGGACCTAACTCTGAAAGGAGGCTGCTCCATGCCAATTGATGATATCAGTCCTTCTCTCCTGAATTAAATTCATTAGTGCATACAGTAAGGCAAATCTTGCTGCCTATACTCAAGAAATAAGTTTGATAATAATTTAAATAAAAACTCAAGAGACATCAGGTGAAACGGAACACAGTTCTATCCCATAATATTCATTGAAGTACATACCTTGCACTCAAATTAAAACTGCTCTTTTGGTCATAGCCCACTTTAACATTCACTTTTGTTTGAAATCTGGAGCCCTGCTCTGAATTCATAAGAAATGCAATAGCTACACTGTGGGTCCTCCTCAGAGAAGATGTATGTAAGAACCAGCTGCTCTGGGAATATCATCTGGTATATATCCTAGTGTGTTTTCTGACATGAAGGGAATTGATATAAAATCTATTCAACTATCAAGACCAGAAATCAGTGCTCACTTCTAGTACTGTCCTTTTTACATTTTTCAGAAGAGTCAGTGGTCAAAGTAATCATCCTTGTATATTAAAACCAAAACCAGAACAAAACAAAAGCCAAAACTATAAATGCTGCATCCCTGCTTGAGTGAGTGACATCCAAATTATTTATCTATATACCAGGGCTTAGCCAGTTAAGAAGAATTTCTTCAACTGTAGGACTGAAATATGTCTCCAAAAAATGCATTACCAGAAACAGTATTTTCAACTGGGTGCTCCATCTCATGGATACAGCAATTCTCTCCTGTGGTTGAAGATGCTTTTCTTTTGGTTTTGCAGCTCACATGACATCTTTTGATTTCTGATCTAACTACATTCTTTATCTTCCATGGAAGTTCCCCTCTGCTGATGAGTACACTAGGAAGTTTGCCTTCTTTACTCATAATACTTGGTCCTTCTTAATTTCTGTCACCTAATCATCAAAAAGCAGTTTGCAGATATTAATTTGCAGATTTGCCTCCTGGCAGTCTTCCAGTTTACGATTCATATTACCAATTTAGAAACTGAGGCATGTAGAAGTTTAGTCACTGTAGCACTACAGAGAAAGTCTACGTGTAATAAAACTTTACTATTTAGATCAGCTTGTATATTTCTTTATTCTTTTGATAGTTGTGAAAATTGGTCCAGCAGCTGTCTTGCTTTCTACAAAAGGGCAGGCTTCCTGAATCATTTAATTTGCTGCTGGGGAGAGGAAGGCTTACCTGTGGAATTTTCTGAAGAGTTTGCTAGGTAAGGCCCTAAGTCAAAGACAAGCATGCTATATTTATCTCTGATATGAGACTAAGTTGCAGGAGTGATGTTACAGTAGCAGTTAATTTGGTGCTTAGGGTTCAACACAAGGTAAAAGGCAACTTGGTACTCAGTAATTTTGTATTATTACATATTGGTTATGAAATTTGACTGCTCAAAAGGCTATCTTGTAAATACAGCATAAGGAAACTCCTTTTTATGGGGATTCTTGATGTCAAGATGTTGCTTCTGCATATCTTGGCACAGAGCAGTGTGTATCTATCACGTTTTTGCAATCCAAAGTAAAGACAAAGGTGAGGAGAAGGAATCCAAGTAGTATTTTGTTTCATATAAGATAATAATAAAATTTAAAAAGGGACAGGTATATTAATTATAGTTAGTTGTCTATGCACAAACAAAAATGCTGATACTAATATACTTCCTTGCTTTTCTTTCCACTACTGGATGTTCAACAAAGTTCTGCTACTTTTAAATTAGAATTTGCTAAATTGTTCAATACAGTGATACCTCTGCAACAGGTATGCTCTCTGCTTGACTAAAAAACCATTGCAAGTAAGCCTGGGTAGTAAGTTAAGGAGCAGGTTAGATACCTGTCCTTAAATGACATCAAGCTAAGTTAGAAAAAGAGTCCTCAAGCTCTTACCATCTGTGGTCAGACTACAACAAATTAACAGGAGATTACTCTACATATGGCAGCTAAACTCCAAGTTGGTCTTAAAGGTATAGATCATGTGACGGTTGAAGCATGAACTTTTCTTATTGCTCTCTGTTCTCAAGCTGCCTTTATAATAAAAAAATCTCAGTGCCTAATTTCCCTTTTCCCAGAGGAATGGCTGTCTTTTTGGACTGTCTTTTCACTGAACATCCTGGCTACTCCTAGCTCAGCACCTACCCTTGTGGTGGAAGCTAGGGTCTTGTGGAGAATGAGCCCTGCTCAAAACCCAGGTTTTGTAGTGGTGTCACTGCTTCAGCAAAGAGATTTGAGGGGTTTTTTAGTATCAATTAATGCATACAAGTATACACAGGTAAAGTGTGCTTATATTCTGTTGTTTATTTTCCAATCCTGTATGGGTATGAGCACGTATCCACTGATAATATTACTTACACTTGGACTTGTATTCCCTTAGCTGTAACATTTTAACTACAGAAGCGTAACAAATATGCCCATGATAGTTTCATCAATCTAAGTGTTTTGTAATAGTTACGACCTTCTGCTTCTGCTAGAAGACTGAAGGTTAATGAACAGCTTTTTGGAAACAACCTATAAATCATTGTCTTTGGCAACATTTTCAAACTTTGATTTACGTTCTTTTTCTTGCTACATTACTCACAGCTGCTCCTAATGAAGCTCTTTAGTGACAGGAGAGTGGTAAGCAGGTATAAGCAATCCTTCGTTCACTTCAGTACTTTGCTTATTCTTGAAGGTCCCCTGCTGTCCAGTGCTATCCCACCAGCCCTCAGGAGCGGTACGGCGCACACCGCTGCTGGGATGTTCAAAGTGTGAGTACCCTCTGCTGGCATGGTTTTGTACTGGGCTCGGTCCTACATTGGTTGTATTCCTGCCTTCCACTTATCCTTATCTCTATATATTAATTTTGGAAATCTATATCAGCAACAAAATTTTGTCTTTAATTAAAGTATTTAGGATGAAAAGCTATTTTCTTTCTTCATTTCTCCTCATTATGAAAAAAAAAGTACTTTATTGCATTAGTTTAAAAGTTTGGTGATGTCTTACTACATTATGAAAGACGCCATTCAAAATAACATCAATGTTCAGATACAGAATACTGTTAAGGATAGATGTGTAGATATCTCTTCAAAGGCATTTTTTTACTTCAGTAAGTTTTACTATTCTACCTTTTTTTTTTTTTTTCTTTTTCATCATAGTATGATGCACATAGGTCGTTGTAAGTAATTTCTTTCTCTGCACGGTGTTTAGATCCTTGACATAAATACTTTCCCCAACAATCAGCACTTGGACAAAATATACTATCATTTGTTTTTAAGTACTGATACACTTGATACTGTGCATGTTACATGCAATGCCGATAGTTTGCAGCGATCATAGATCAACAGTGAGAGTCCTGAGGAAGAACCTGGCAACAGAAATGTAAGGGTCGGGGGATGAGCATTGTAGGTAAATAGCAAAGAAAGTAAATAGCAAAGAAGAATCACTCTTCTGGAGAAAAGACTGGCAAGAAAAAATGGTCATGGGCTAGAGGTAATATTTGGCTGGTGGATCCAGGCCCTGTCACTCTTAGCTGGAATTCAGAGAGGAGATCCTGGGATCTGAGCCCTTTGGTTAATCTTGGATACAATGGAAAGTTAGCGTAGCTGGAAGAAAGGAGTAGCTGCAAGTCAAGATTAGAAATCCCCTGCAGAGCAAGGGAGAAGGAGACAGAGATTGTGCTGACTGTAGTTCACCCCATATCTGGGTCTGACCATTCCCTCAAAAACGGTTGGAAAGAAAAGCCCAAGATCCCTCGGGCCCCTAATTGTCCTGCTGTGTTTAACTCGCCTGCTGTCTACACATCTGTGGCATATAGGAACCAACTGCCTTCCTGGGGCCTCTCACAGATGTTTTGTAGGCTGCTTTATAACTGGACAGCTGTTGGAAGTTCATGGAAACCCACATAAAACCATGACAGTTGTTTTTAAAGCTACTTTAATGACAATTGTCTACAGCAAAACCTGGTACCTCTGGTTTCTGTAAAACATCAGACCCATCTGGAACAAAAAAATCTATCACTGAGCAAGCAACACAGAAGAGATTCTGAAATAACACTTTATGCTGTACATAAAATAGTAAATTAATGTCTTTATTTTCTGTGTTTATCTCAAATAGTCCTTTGGGGGTCTGCAACAAAAGTAAGACAGTGCTTGACAGGTGCTGATCTTTTGGGACTCATTCCATAGCTTCACCACTGCACCCATCAATTGGGTTACAACTGAACTGAAGAGAAAAACAACACAGCTTGATTTCCTCTCCTGTCCTTGAGACCTAAGGGAGCTCTGATGACTAGCATGGCCCTGCTTGGATGTGTCACCTTATGAGACAGCAGCTCTTGAGTACAGCACCCTCCAGAGGGACTTGCATCAAAGAGGAATTCAGTTCTGAATGTCTGTGCTTCTGCTGGTTAGTATTGGCTATGAACACTAAGCCATAACTTTGCAACTTATACTGCCGCCCAAAATTGCATTGTATTCCCAATTCTGACAATAATAACCATTTCAAAATGCTTTGACATCTGCTTTTCCAGAGAAATGAGATCTGCTTTCTTTTCCTGATAGCTCTGTCAAACTGAAATGTAGCTGTGAAATACCTGGTGGTTTACAAATCCGACACAGAAGTAAGAGTTTGCAAGTCTGCGGCTGTGTAATTATTGCAGATAGAGAAGTCTGTTAAATTAATAGATTTGGATTTTCGTTTTTCTTTCTTGGAGGGAAGTTGTACTGTTTGGTTTGCTTTGCCTTGCTGCTCCAATTCATATTTAGAGCCAGACGTCAAGTATAGCTTGCCTCAGTCCCTTTCTTCTTTCAGGGGTGATCTTGGATTCAAAATCTTAGTCATTAAAGTTGCAGGGTTTTGACATAAGATTATTGGGCTTCTTTTCTAGGATCTTCTGATTTGAATGATTTGTTTTCAAGAGGCTTTATCTGTCTTTAATTGTACTTTCTAAACTGAGCGGTCAGATCCAGCTGAGATCAAAAGGTTCCCATCAGACTAAGGGAGGTAGGTAAATAGCTATTCTGAGATGCCTTTCAGAATTCAGAGATACAGACAAAGCTGTGTCATCAGCAAAGCAGACAGTTGGTTGGATTTCTCTTCCCCAGCCCTAACTATTGCCCCTTTCACACTTGCTTGTGGTTATCAAACAGGGGCCTTGTACCATATTATGATGCTAATATCTGATCCAGTATCCTGCTGTCATTTATGTTGGACAATTACAGACTACATGGAGTATGTTCATCTGAAGTACAGCAAATAGAAATGGGAAATATCTGTTAAGGTATTGGTCTGATAATGCATTTGTTAGCAGTTTGTCAGAAAAGGGTAGAAAAAAATTTGGTGCATCGTGACTTGACACTTTCTAAAACCTTCTTTCATCTCCCTCTTCCTTCTCATCCTCCCAAAGACAACAGTCACATCAAAGTGCTTTGATTGCAAAAATTTGCAAACTTGAAGTACAATTCCATGATTTTCACATCTCCGAAAGTCTCATCCAGATCACCTGAGGTGTTTCCTAAGCATATGCAGCCTCCCTTGAAGTAAATGAATACTGCAGATGTTCAGCAAATATAGAGATTTGGATCAACCTGCACTTTTCTGTGCTTGTTCACAATGCCGTGTCAACAGTAGAGTCAATATTGATCATTCATTTTCAGCTATCAAAAGGCAGTCACAATATTTGCCCAACTTTTTAAAGTGATTGGAAATCTTTCAATGCCACATATTAAATAGCTTATTTTGCTAGGTATATGGTAATTGAAATATGTATAACTGCACTGCATGTTGTCCATGAGACTCGCATGATTGCCCTTACATTAAACAAGTATTCAACTGAGGCTTCAGCCGGGAGACAGAAAGCGTGTGTGTGTGTCTGGGAGAGGGTGGGGCAGAATATTCATGCCATTGAAAAGACTCATGTTGTTACTTAACAACTACATTAACCTCATGTCACAAGTCATGACCTTGTGCTGACCCTGGCCAGCAAAGCAGCACAGCTCTGAAGTACAAAACATGAAAGTGGGAGAAGTAAGTAGCAGAGGAGGAGAAAAGATCAGCTCTTCATGGAAGAGGCTTCCAAACCTATTCAGACAAAATGTCAAACAATAGCTGCAAAGGGGCTGTGCATAGGCCATCTCCACCCAGTCACTCACTCACTGTTGAAGTATTTCCATGGTGAGCCTTTCATAGCCAGCTGCAGACTCACATGACCTTTAAACTGCCAGATTCCTTTTAATGTAAGGCGCCCTGATAAAGCAAAGGGAAGAAGCCTGAGAGCATACAGACAGCAGCCTTTAGATCTCTTTTCTGTCCTTCTCCTTTGCTTTGCAGTAGAGCCCTGTTTGCACAAGCCACTGCATTCAGAGATGAGCCTGGAAGTTCAGCCCAACTGAATTTCAAAAATCTGGGGAAAGGAAAAACTTCACTAACCAAAGATGCTTTTTCCTTAGCTTTTCTGTCCCTGGAGTCTTTTTGGTAGCAGTGATGGGATTTACAAGCCCTGCTCTGCAATGTCAATATCAGGAAATGGGCAAAGTGACCCCAATTTTAAGTGAGAAGGACGGAGGTGGGATCTGATTGGAGAGCAGAGCAAGGGCAGGAGGGCAACAGGAATTTGTTTTGCAGAGCAAGAACTGTTTGTTGCAAAAGCTCTGTGAGACCTGTAAAAAGGTACTTTAAAGGCAGGCTAACAGTCTGAGCGAGGGCTGCAGAGAGAGAGTCAGTGGCGTGATGAGAAATTTGTCTCGCTGAAGGGCTCTGGGGAGAAATATCAACTCACTGAAGCTCAGGTTAAGTGTTTTTTTCTCCCTCTTTTTTCTGACAGAATAGCAACAAAAGTGGTGACACCACAGGATTGACAGGGTTGGCTTGAGTGAGCCTCTTGAGGAATTATTCACGCGTTTTGCTGACCACATATTTTGGTCGGCAGGCACTTCACTGCTCGAGGAACTGCTAACCCATCTGACCGGTGGCTCATTTACTCTTGTTTGCCATCTCCAGCAGACGTCAGGACAGGATGTTTCAGAGGAATTTCCATAAAGAGCCTTTCTAAAATAACCTACTTCAAAAAGAGGCTGTGGTGCAAGCAGAGATTGGCTTATGTTCTGAAGCTTGAGGTTTATGAAAATTGGTGTTTCTCTTTGATTTTCCAGTAGTAAATAATTATAGGTTTGGCATCCTCAAGCTTTTAAGTATCATGAGTCAGGCACCCAACTATGAGACGGTCCATAAAATTCTCACTAACCTAAAAATAATAAACACTGGGTTATTTTGGCATTCTTCCTGAATTTGCATCCTTTAGGGTTACAGTTTTCGACTTTTCTTCTTTAGCTGTTTAAAGTGTACTCCGTATTACAAAGGCTGAGGACTGTATACATGCACAGCAAATTCCAGGGGTGGGGTCAGTCAGAGAAGCTGGACAACTCTCAAGAATTGCAAGAAAATCCCGACAGCAAGCAAAGGAGGTCTGGCATGAAATCCTATACCGTAACCTTGTGCCAGGCCAGGAAGTTCCCAAATGTATATAGTCATATATTCTCAAAGGGGCTGTATCTTTTGTTTGATCTACAGGGGCCAGCACCAGATAGGCCTTCCCGTTTGACAACAGCCAGGCCAGGCCAGCTGTGCCACCGACCCCTCCCACTTCCCTCTGCGGATCCTGCTTTCAGCTCAAGGCTGGCCCAGCTCTCTGTTTACATGTTTCCAAATTCAAGGAGGAAAAGTGAATATCAAACAGACCTGTGCTCTTTTGAAGTGGCTAAAGGATGCTATCAGGTCTAGGGGGGTGTGTCGTGCCTTTGAGGCTTGTTTGCCTTTCCCTGGTCCTTCTGTGCAGGCCATCAACCAGCCATTCGAATCTTCAAAGCCGTTCCAATCCCAACGTGCA
The DNA here is from genome assembly GCF_000690535.1 of Cariama cristata. Taxonomy (NCBI): domain Eukaryota; kingdom Metazoa; phylum Chordata; class Aves; order Cariamiformes; family Cariamidae; genus Cariama; species Cariama cristata. The sequence goes on along the minus strand of NW_009620671.1, from coordinate 36,925 downwards.
GCTTCTTTGGAGTTGGCACCAGTACCAGGACTAGGGTGTTTTGTGTTGAACCACTTTTCTGTGTGGTTTTCAGACATGGTAGTTTCTTTATTCTTTTGAAATAAATAATTGGACTGAAATTGGTTAATGTCAACAGGAAGAAAATAAGGGATTTGCTTTGTTTTTCAAGTATGAAGTTTTGTTCCTCAGTGGTGAGCTTCCTTGTTTTATGTCAGCTGCAATGACTGCCGCTTGGAGAGCTGTTGTCATACTCACACGTTAGTAAGTGATGGTCTTAAAATGTGCCCTACCCCTTTTCTCAGCTGTAGCACTGTAATTAACCAAAAGCGCGCCGCGGTTTTACGGCTGTAGCCTCAAACTCTTGTCAGCGTCTGCCCTCTACTGGTAAGTGGTTGGAATTGCGACTTGAACACAAGTCGGGTTGAAAAGAGAAACTCAAAGCACCTGGGATTCTTAGTGTTCTATTTTGGGACTACCTCACTTTGCCAAATCTCTTTTAATGTGAAAAGTCTTTCCTTTTATAATTTAAAGAAGTGCTTTTGCTAATTAGAAAGTAGCAAGGAAAATCGAATTTTGAAACTCCAAATTCTTGAAGTAGTTACAGTTTTGAAGACCAATATTAGAAAAAACAACAATAAAAATATTTTCAATTCATTACTAAGAGCTTTTTTTTATCCAGGATCTCATTCACTGAGTCTGTGTATAGGTTTTCCAAGAGCTAGACTAAAAGCAGCTCAGACATGGAATCATAGAACAATTTAGGTTGGAAAAGACCCTCAAGATCATCAAGTCCAACTGTTAACCTAGCACTGCCAAGCCCACCACTACACCATGTCCCTAAGTGCCACACCTACACGTCTTTTAAATCCCTCTAGGGATGGAGACTCCACCACTTCCCTGGGCAGCCTGTGCCAGTGCATGTAACACAAAGCTGTGCACTGGCTATAAGCAAAAGGTTGAAATACCTTTACTTTGATTCCACGTACTGCTGTGTTGTGTCATCTGCAAAATAAAAAAAAGGTTAAAATTAATTTAAAAAAAAGCCTGAAAACCAAAATAATCAACAGTATCTCTCAAGTCAGGGGAAAAAAAAAAAAAAAATCTGGACATTTTTGTAAGTTTCATTTTTCCCATTTGTTTTTCACTTTAAATGTATCAGAAATATCGATTCTGTTTATATGAATCGTCTAAGGTATTTTTGTTTTCTAGACAGCTGCAGAACTGCTATTTTTGTTTGTAGGTCAATTAGTCATGCCCTAAATGGAAAGTAGCAGAAATTTTGCATTCTTTAGTATTCTAGTCAATGAGTCCAGATAACCATGAAAGGTGGCAGGGTTGAAGTTTTAGAAAGAGATAGATTGTTTTGTACCTGGGCTTTAATCTTATTGTGATCAACCTTTCGGTTCTCTTACCTGATAGGCCTGGTGAAGGCAAAGCTGGCTTTCAGCTCTCTCTGTGCTCTGATTTCTGGAGCTCGCCTGACTTGTGGAGTAGCAGAAACCTGCTTTAGATCTGGCAACTCACAATGACCCCCTGAAAGCCATTCTTAGCCCCAAATATCTATTTATCTAACTTACTGTGGCAAGACAAAAATTTTCATGCCTGGCCAAATCCCTCTGCTTTGGAAGTTGCATGTGAACATGGTTCCTTCATAGAAGGGGAATCACCCTCCTTGGGAAAATGCCCATTTAATTAATTCTCCTGCATTTGTCTCTTTAGAGCTGGCAGGGCAGCATATATGGCCTAGAATATAGCCCGGAACAGCAGGTCTCTGCCTTCTAGAAGAAGGCAACTTTGCTTGTCAGATGCCTTGGACACCATTGCAAAGTTTATAGCACAGGAATAGGGGGGAAAGCACCTTTTTCACCTCTGCTAAAATCAGTTTCCACATCTCTTTCTTTATGTAGTAAGAGTTTCCCCTGTTGCTAAAAATCTATGTTGGGTACCGTTCAGATGATTTTCATGTGGGAGCAATTTTATAAAGGTTTAGAAACCTGGTAATCACACAGGGTGTCTATGACGACATATATAGTCTGCAAGATTCAGATACTAAAATGGTCAGAAAAGTTAATGAGATCTTTACGTTCTGGTATGCTTTGTTCTTAGATTTTGGTGTATGATGCTTAGGACAAATGATTGGAAGCAGCCTGAGATGGCCTAGCCAATCTTCCCTGGACTGCATGGGCAGCTCTATATCAAATCCTGGAAAAAAAAAAAAAATCTTCTGCAGATTGCTAGATTTTGTACTTGTCTAGTTATAAAGAATGGGCATAGAGAGTAATCTTTAACTGGATGCCTTTTAAGGGTGCAAAAATATTGTGTGAATTTTTTTTCCTTGTAAGTATTGTCTTGTGCCAAAATAGTCTCCTTCCCTATCTCCTGTAACTTGTCATATAATTGTTATCATAGTCTAAGGGACATGGTGATAATTTCCATGACAACACAGAAAGATTCCAGAAACAAAGATTTCTGACTAGATAGACGAAGGTTGTCAAAAAGCACAACTGCAAGAATTCTGCCTACCCACTGCAAATAACAGACAGAAAAGTTTGGGTTACATGATCTTATCTTTTGAAACCGAAATTTTCTTAACACCATGTTGATTTACTTAATGTTGGATTTTTAAAAATTGGGTGAACAAGCATTTCCCCAAACAATAGCAATATGCCCTTAATATGCAGATCCACAAAGCCTAGCTATGTGTCGTAATCTTCAATTGGTCCTGATTCCACATAAAAATACACAGAACAAATACGCACAGAACTGAGGTTTTATGAAAAGATGACTAGAAATAATTGAAACCTGTCTAATGCAACAGTTTGATCCAAATGTAAAACTGTGCTTAGATTTAGCCTGCAGTTTAAATCTTTCCATAAGCTAATTCCCTATGCATCACATTTGGAAATGTTCAAAAGTAAAGAGACTTTGACCCCAAGCTCTCATTTCCTATATTGGCTGATCTACCTCTGACGAAGTACCCAGTTGTCCGATGTCAGATGGGTTTCCCCCACATTTATAGTGGTTTTCTGGGATTTTAACAACCATTCTCTATTACATGAACACCATTACTGTGCTCAATGCATTCTGAGACAGGGATCAAGACAAACCCTGACTTCAGCAGGCAGCAGCTTAAAAAGAGAGTAAGTCACTGTGCCTTGCCCAGGGGTGTATCAGGGTCATTGACATGCAAAGCATTGGTGCTTTGCAGTGCAGTTCCAGTGTTGTGTAAGGAGCTAACTTTTTAATAAATTTGTTTATGGATTTAGAAAAGCTCTCACTGAAAGTGATCTTGATTATCATCTGTGTCCTGCACCCACACATTGCAGTGACTAACAGTTTCTAATTCATACTAATAGCTTCTCAGAGTAAAATGGAAATGGTTGGCCCTTCACACTGCGTTGCTCTTTTATTGTGGTTCTTCTTTATATATCAACAAGCAATGCCATTTAACCTGCCGTGCATTGTTCCTTGGAGAAAATTGGCTGTTCCTACCTTTCTGCTGGCTTGATAAATGCTTCATTTGCAAGGAAAATAATGCAAATCAGTTGCTGAATTTTTGCCTTACTTAATTGCAAAGCTGGTTACTGTTCTGTGTAAACAAGCTGGTGGTGTTTTGTTTGCTGACAAAAAAAATAATAATTGGGACAGTTTATATTTGGCAATGCTTATTTTTTGTGGGTGGCTTATGGCCTAATCCTGATGGAGACATTTGGTTTCTATTGTACACTCGAAAATATCAAGATTTTAGAAAAACATTCTGAATCTTCTTGCTGTGAAGTGTTTGATTCAGCTCTGATCCCCTGATTCTTCTTCTATTATATTAATAAAACCTGAAGTGGCAAATGAAAACAGATTAATTACATATTGGCATCCAGCAGTTTGATTCTCTCTTTTCCAAAACTTTCTGTTCCTACTTACATTGCTGGAAGGCTGAGAAATGCTACAATGCTGTATTGGTGAAATTTCATTTGTTTCACCTTTCTTTACAGAGGCATAAATAATTATAAAAGGTGGAAGAAAGGGGACTTTTGCATGTTAGATTTTTCTGTGTCAAGTCTTGCACCCTGAGGAAGCCCAGAAACTGCATATATTTGTATATGGCAGCATCTAGGGACATCATCCTTCTGCCTACAACACAGCAAAAGAATAATGCTTACGTTTGGGGCTTGAGGGGAAAAAATACCTGAGAAGGGTTGGAGGCACGTGCTGCACTATGTGAAGTACTGGCCTTTGCCAAGTAAAGTCTGGCTCTCCTGAACCAGCTCCCAGCCTTTCCTTGCTTGTTTTCGTAGTGTGCCTCAGGATGCTTTGCTGTATTGCCTCTAAGAAGACTTTTCACAGAGTTTCTTTGGAGGTGTCTGCCACATTCCAGGGCATTATGCAATGAGAAACACACTCATTTACCCTGCAGCCTTTGTGTATGTGTGAGAATGTTGGTACCATGTGTAAATTCATGAGATTAGCATCTCCTGGTTATCCCAGTCATGCACACGGATGGTAACCAGGCATCCCTCTACTTCGGTGCTTCAGGAACTGATCTGAAGAGAAACAGCTCTGCAGTAGTTTTATAAAGAACCAAGTTTTTCACTCACCCAGGTGCTTTCACTCTTTGATAGCATTTGCCTGATGAGTTTCGTGTGAAGGATATTTGTCTCCTAAACCATGAGAACACTAAATTCACATCTAGTAGATCTCTGTGAAAAACTTTTCAAGATCTTCAACTCTCATTGAAATGATGTTCGGACTAGACCCACTATCTTTTCAGCCCCCTGACACAGCTAGCTCCCTGTCATACTCTGTTTACATTCACATTTATCCAGCTATCCCTGAAGTGACAGTAGTGGCTTGTGCAGGTACCTGAGCCAGCTGTAATACTAATCCACACCCTGTCCCCACATCAAGCTGTAGTCCAAATTAGCTGGTCCTTTAAGCTTACACTAGCTAGGCTATGGGAGAGGGGAATTCACGCTCAAGTGCTACACACAGTGGGAATGCAGCAGCTCAAGTTGTAACAGCTCATCAGTTGCTAATTCAGTAGGGCTGCTAATCCAATCTTTCTGTACAGCTAATCAAATCACGCTGTGTATCTTGAGTGTTTTTTGATGGTGGCTGCCCATTTTCAGGCTAACTGTTGCTGTGAAAACAAGCATTTGAATTCTGATAATCCATGAAGGTGGGATAACAGGTAGTGTTCTTCTTTCACCCTTCAAGATGCTATCGTCTTATGTGGCTAGACAAGCTTTAAAGATAATGTGATTTGGGGGAAAAAAGAAATACATCTTTTCTTAGGACAGACTCTTAAATTGGATCAGCTTCTCAGATTTTCAGTGATCCAGAGGACATTGGCTTAGCCTTATGACTCCTTTTCATTCCATAATAACTTGTGGTATTTTAGTGATAGGAAACTGTGGGGAGCTACATACGCCTTGTCATTCTGGGCCAAAAATATTTTCACAAGAAGTGACTCCTGCCAAGGAATTGGTTCTCTTAACTCTCAGGCTTTGGCCTCAAAGTGTTGTGGAATGCCATCAGCTCTAAATGCAGGAGGAAAAACATATTTGCAGGCAGAGTTCTCCTTTGATTATTTCAGTGGGGATGCTGAGTAGCATAAATAAATGAATTTCAAGAACAGATTGTATTTAGCTCTAATTAAAGAAAGATTTCAAAATCTGTCAATTTAAGTAAATACTATATTAGGTCTCCATCTAACCATGGACAAACTAGTCCATTTGGAAGCTAAATTGTTTACTGGAAGCACATAAAAAGACAGTGTGTTCTACATGTTATTTTACCATAGAAAGTTTTGGATGAGCAAAACACTACTTATGCCCAAATTAAGGGCTCAAATGATGCGCTGCAGTCTGTGATGGCTTTCTATGCTGGGTAGGAATCGCCCCTCAGGGACTGTAGTTATATAGCTCCCAGAAGCACTATGTTTAATGCAAGGGAAAACCTGTAGGAACTGCTGTAGGAAGTTACACCTGCAGCTGACTTTGCTCCTGATATCTCAAACAAGAGAGACCCTTAACCATGAGGTGATTTGATAGGAAAAAATAAAAAAAGACAAATATGATATAAACAAAATGGGCTCCAGTAGTTGTACCCTTCATCAGGCACTGGCACTGTGACAGCTCATTGGTACACCCTTGGCTGAGCGGTTTTGTGCCACTGTAAGTGACACTGGGGGCTTTGGGTACCCAGTCTTGGACCATCCGCTGTTGTGGGTGTTACTTATCCCGTTTGTGTTAATCAAAGGGGTAAAGGTAAGCCTTAAAATATGTGGGCTGATGTGATCATAAGATATCACAATGCCATACCTACTTCAGTTGAAAATCTAATAAAAAAATTGTAATCCCTTCATAAAAGGAATGAACAAGGCCTCTCATTATGCCTTTGTAGTAGAAGTCCATGCTGTGTACAGCAAAGACTGTTGCAAGAAGGTCTGTCTCTTAACCTGAGGGGAGAGAGCTCATCTCTCCACACTAGATATTTGCCAGGTATTTGCCACACCAGATAGTTGTCCAGACTCTCCCTACAGGATCTTTTATACAAGGTTTTTATATGCACTATATAAGGCTGATATATATATGGTGCCTCCATATAAGGGAAAAATAGGTTCTTCTCTGAGGCACAATTCATCTCACCCTGTCAGAGATATTTCCAGATGTCTAGGAGGAGATGAAATGTGCCCTTCAAGTATTCATTTCTCTTGGTTGTAGAGAGAAGTTGGAAAACTAGCCCTCAGATATTTATGTCTATTCTGCAGATATCCAAAGTTAATGAGATTAATCTAGGCTGTGTACCCTTCAGGGATGCCAACAGATAATCTGTCTGTCCAACTCTTTACCTGTTTACAAATACAGAAAATTCTCGCTGCAGATTTTCTTTACTGCAAATGAATAATTTCAATCAACTGTTACAGTCTTAGAAATAATTTAGGGAACTTTCACTATTTATGCATGGCTGTAGTGCCACCCAGAAATATGTTAGAAAAAGACAAAGGAGACAATTTAAAATTTGGGACAAATCCAAGGAATTTGGTAAGAAAATCTCATGTGGGATTCCTGAGCCTAATTACTCTGCTTTTATTTTTCCTGTAATTTATCGCACCCTGTACAAGCGTTAATCATTCTGCTGTGTTCCAGTGGATTGATAGGACATATATTAAAATCCATCCAGCTTTCAGAATATATGCAGTTTCTCCCTCCCCACTCCTCTCTTTCTTTCCATGTTATTTCTTCAAAATTAGAAATCCTAATGCTAACTCTGAGCTAAGGATTGAGACTTTTCACAGTTTGGTCATGTCTCCTGCCTTCCTTTGGTTTGTGAATTGCTTAGTGTACATTCAGTCCTCCACAGATTTGGTGGATATATTTTGTCAAAGTCTTCATTTTAAGGTGAGGTTTTTGTAGGAAATGTACTATCACCGGCTCTGAAACTTTCCAGTGTCAGGTTCTAAAACAAGACTTTTATCAAATACTGTTGGTTTCCCCTGTGTCTGCAGTAGGACTATTTTATTTGAAGTGATGCTTGCTTCCTTTCACCAGTTCATGGGGTAATCTTCCAGGTGTTATCGCTGATGACTGCAGATAAAGAGGGTCACCTTCCAAGGCCTTCAGAAAGCAGTTAATCAGGTGCTGAGTGCCGAGGGCTGCAGTTTAAGGGCAACCCCTGTCCTGTAGGATAACAGAACTGTTAGTGTGGAAGTATAGGAGTGGTCCATGAAAAGTCCATGCCATACACACCTGATTGACCTGGCCTGAGGTGAGAGGAGTAGTGGGGTCCCAATGCCCAGAGACATTAGATACACACACTGATGTATTCTAGCACGGGTTATTTAGCTCAGAACGGAAGACAGAAATGGTAAATGAGTGGTTTGCAAATAAGCCAGGCTAAACAGAGCCCAGCTTCCTGCACTAGGATGTACAAAACCACTGTGGGGAGCCTTGATGATGGAAAGCTGGGATATAAAAATAAATTTCTTAAGTTTGGAAGCAAGCAGGCTCACAGTTTGTAAGCAGGAACATCGTTAATTGGTTACCAGTAGGTGTCATCGCAGGTTTGCGGACGGGGGCAGTTCACTGGGACCCCAGCACTTCTGACACGCACCCAGGCCATGGCCATGCTTCTTGGATAGGCAGGCACTAAAGGAAACCTCTGCATCATCCCGACTTTATGCTGCAGTTCAGGGTGGTGCAGAAGAAAATCCTGGTTTATTCCTCGTCTATCATTTTGAGTTGAATTTTTTCTGTTTAGGATCAGTCATCCTTACTACAACCATTTCTTTTTATCCGTAGTGCCCAGCTCCTCTTCTCTGCGTATTTAAAACCCTTGCAGTCAATCTGGCCAGGATGGAAAACTTTAATATTAAAGTGAAGAATGCAATGGGCATGAATACAGTGCAACACTTCAGCACAGAAGATTAGGATATGCTCTCTCCCACCTAGTTTAGGACTTAGTCTTTCCAAGAAGAAAGAAAGTCTCTCAAGCCTTGTTCTCCTGTCTTGCACATTGTGTGGTTGATCTGTTTGAGCTATTTGAGTGAAAAGTGCTGATAAACAATAGTGGCGAAATTTGCTCTGTATTATTGCAAACCGACTAAGTGGAGAGAAATGGCCAAGATATTTTATTTGTGTAGAGAAATGAGGTGTGCTTTGCCACACATTTTACTGTACTCTGTGATAGAGATTGTTGGAGGAGGGTACTTAACTTTTGGCTCGGTATGTGCCAGGTCCTCGGAAGGGACCTCCTTGGCCACTTGCAACTATTTGCAGAGCTGTTTTGTACAGTCCCTAAGGGGCAAACCTCCTCTTAAAACCAGTTACAGTGTTTGTTCTCCCCTGGAAGGCTCTTCCAGAACTTCACCTGCTCCCATGGATAGAAACCAGCTTCTAATTCCCAGGCTACTGGGAATTCATGGCTGCTTTCTTCAGTAATTCCTGCTCATTGTTGTTCCTTAGGTAAAAGTTCTTCTTCACCGCTTTAATGGGTGTGTAGTGAGTAAGTTTATCTCTTCTCAGTATACTTTCCACAAGACCGAATAGGACACCTTTGTGAAGGCCTGCCTCTACAATGAAAATGCAATTTCGCCAAGATCCCCAAGTCACCATTGACTGAGCAAATCTCAGATTTCAAAGAAGTCCAGACGTATTTGACTGTCTAGAGACTTGATCTTGAAAAATGACCTTTTTATTGTTGCCGTATGGCTCTTTAGGTGGATCAGTTTTCTGATTCCGTTCCCAGGTGACTGCAGAAATGTTTGTGTCAGCATGATGGAGAGAAGTAGCCTGGGGGGGAAGAACAGGAAGATGGAGGCTCCGGCGGGGGGCACAGGAACTGTGTATGTAGCCCTACCACCAAGCACCCGATCACATCCGAGCTGGTATTTCCGTGTGCAATGTGCCATGTAGAGACACATTTGTAGCCTGCTCCAGGACCTTTGGAGGTTAGAAATATAAAAATATAGTCACAGCTTCAGCCTCCTCTGATGTGACAGGTTTCCTGCCCTCAGTAATTCCTCTGCCTGCACTTGTCCTGTTTATAATATGGGTGACCAGAGCTGCATGCAGTACTCAGGGGAAGGTCTCAGGCAGCTGTGTATTGTGCCACTCATATGCCCAGCCTTTGCTGTAATTATTTTACTGACATCCTCAGATCACATTTCCTGTTTCATAGCTGCAACACATTGACATCCATAAGTGCTGCTGTAATATACTTTGGCCTTTCTCTTCCTGTGTTGCTTCTGACTGATTAAAGGAGAAATTCTTGTTCTCGGTCCCGAGGCGTTTGCTCTTACATCCTATTACTATGATTCAATTCCCCAGAGGAAAGTCATTCTTCCTGTAGGGCTCTCTGATCCTCCTGTATATTGATGGCGCCTTCCAGCTTTACATCGTCAGCAAGTTTTACTTGCATGTTCGGACAGTTTGTGCCAGGGTCTTTCATCAAAACATTTAACAAGATTCGTTCCGAGTCCGGTTCTTCAGAAATTCTAGTATTTGGCCCATATCAGTCCAATCCTTTTTGGTCCATTCTGTTATCATTTCTCTTTTAAACTGTTTTCTATCTACAGAAAAATCCTTATACCAAACCTTGTTTTCTGTGGTTTAACTACTAATTTCCCAGCTGATATTTTGCCAAATTCTACACTGATGTCCGTATAGCCTAGATCAATTATATGTCCATGGGCATATGGTGAACAGCCATCCTCTTTCATTAAATCCTCAGATGCTGATTTGGATGCCTGAGTAGGGGCAGCTAAAGCACATAGTTTGGGACTTTGGTAGTGGAAAATATTGGCCCTGAAGTCTGGTATAAAGCATACCCCTCCACACAGCCCTTCTGTCACTCAAAAGTGGTACAACATAAAACTGAGTTTTCAATGACACATAACTGCCTCCACAGAGTATGTAGAAAGGATGTTAAAGAAATGAGGTACAAATGAAGAACTGAGAATAATAATTTATTATATAATGTATTAACTGGCTTACTAGAATGCAAAAATAACTTGCTGCTATCCTTCCTTTAAAACCTAATCTAGCCTAGACTACCAATTCCCAGACTTGCGGGGCTATAGGGTGCTGTTAGCCATAAAGAAGTGACTGCAGATTGCCATGCACCTGCCCGGCATTTTCATTTGAAAATTTGAAAGAGACAATGTGGTTCTGCAGGGCAACTGCAGGTCTTTTGTCATTGCCTTGTAAACCACCAGCGGTCTGGGAACCATAGCTATAGTGCTAGACAATGTTCAAGCTCCTTTTCCTTGCTTCTTAGAATTGAGGTTAAAGTATCTTCCCTAAAAAAGGCTAGAATTTCAAGGCAAAAAAGTTATTCGACAAACTGATCCACTGAAATCAAATGAAAAATCTCGTGCATACAGAAGTATGAGCAATAGAAAAACAGGTTTAGAGTGGCAAGGCTCTTTTTTTGGTCTATATTTGCTCAAGATATGCTGGTACTAAATTTATGTTTTGTTTTTAAAACATTTGGACTTGATAAAACTCACATGATGGACCTAGGCTGAGTGGCTCCTTACAATTCATTTTACTTCCTGCTCCTTACTTTACAGGTAGTGATGATATCTTTATTGGGGCATCTAGACTTACTGGAACACTGAAAGGTAAATTGGGCATTGATAGTCAGAAGAGCAGTCAAAGATCCTGATGGTTATGTAGCTGCCATCATCATTAGAAACAACAGTAAAGCATAGGGAGGGAAACACACTAAAGAAGGGAACATAACCATAAAATGGAATTTAAATAGTATGACCTAATTTTTCCATGACTGATTTCCTCAGTATCTCCTTAATTGCTTTTATGACCTGCTAAATAACTGGACAAGAGAGTCCTGTTTATTTTTATGTAATAGCTCTTTCTTAAACCTGGATTTCTGGGAGTGCACTGCAGTGGCATAGCTACTGCCACCACTGATGTTAGAATAAATGAACACGCTTTGGTGAGCTTAGATGTTTACAGAACACCGTGTCTGTCACATCTCCAATTCACAGCACAGTTAAGTGTGCAGCAATTGTAAAGGCTGCTCATACCATAGAGTATTTATTAAATACTGCTTGAACTTTAAAGGCAGGGAGATGACACTGCTGATGAATTTGGGCTTTGTTTTGCTCACTGAATTCTTGTGGTAAGATTATTTACTTTTTTGTGCTATTCAAAAGCAGTGGGGAGGTAATTCTTTTTCTATGTATTTCTCCAAAGATGTTGAGCAGTGCTGTATGATTATATGGGTTGTGCTTTGTTAATTATGACCACTTAGAAAAAAATCACATTGCATTGTTTCTGTGCCGAGTGGGCGAGCGTACGAGCGTTTCCAGAACAAATACCCAGCTGTATAACTCTAAGGGCATGTCCACATCACACAATAGAGTGTGGGGTAGTCAGTCCTCAGTTAATGCCGACCAAACCAGCTCCAAAACTGGAAGCAGCAGGGCTGTGTTAGCATAGTGCTACATTTTTGCAGTTAAGCGGGGATTATTAGCTAGAATGCAGCTTTGTGCTAACAGAGCTATGCTGTTTTCAGGTCTGGGTCCAGCATGGCTGCGGAGGCAATTGCTATTCTATCTGGATGTACCAGCATGGCCAGTGGTAGCTCATGACCTTCTGTACCCCGCTAGAAGGTACTGGTGCATCCATAAACAATCCATTTGGTTGTTGCTGTAATATCATATTTGTTTATGGTAGTCCAGTAGCCCACAGGTGGATCAGAACTCCCACATGCATCATAGTAGTCTGATGCTGCACAGCAGGGTAATTGATATCCTAAAGACATCAACCCTAGTCGCTAGGAACTCTCGTGGAGGATGAATCTTGCTGGGCTATTCCTGGAAAGTGAATGCCAAATATGCATGAGGAATTTAAAGCAAATCAGAGGGCCACTAAACATGCAGAGCTTTTGTTTACACAACTCTCAACTTTTTCCATGTGACTTAATGGAGACAACTGGTAGCCACAAAGGCTACTTCTGAAAGCTTTCTCTGCAATTGCAGAGGGAACCTGGGCTTTGAAAAGATGGCTGCCCTTCTTTGTCTGCATATGTGCAACTATCTTCCTAGCCTCAGAAATGTTTTTTGCTGTGGGTGACTTTTAGGCTGGGTTGAATCCTCAGCTAATAAAAACTGACAGATGGATTTATTTTGATCCACAGGACTCTCAGGGTGCTATGGCAATTTACACCACTTGAAAATGTGGCTTAGGCACATACAAAAAAAAAAATCTCAGCTGCTTGATGTAGAGCCTGCACAGAGCATTTGCAACAGGAAACCCTATGTCAAAACAGTTATGTTCCAGATCCATCCCTTGGAGAACACTCACAAGGTGAAGAGGAGGCAGGCTGCCAAGCCTGACCTTGTTTTAATTCAGCTCCCTGTGAGACATCAATCTGGGTTTCTACTTCTGGGATTCACTATCCTTAGAAACAGTTGTTCATTCCTAGGTTTACCCAGAAGCTACAGAGCTCTTGTAGCTTTTGTTTGTAATTAGAGAGCAAAGTTTAATCCCCACTTCCTGCTCTATTAATAACAAACCATCATTTCTTCTCCACACAAGGGAGCAGCAATAGAATATTGAAAACAATATGGCACCTGGCTTACACACAGGACTTTTAATCAATAGATCTCAAAACACTTTAAAAAGGAAGGAAGTATCATTTTAATTTTATTGGAACTGAAGCATAGGGGTGGGACAACCTGAGCAACACCCTGCAGTGTTCTTGGTCCCTTAGATTACACCATGTCTTGCACTAGCAGGAAAACATGCCCGAGAGACAGGGACTGTGAAGATACGGCACTAGAGGAACTGGTAGTGTCCCACAAAGGATGTTCCAAAATACACATAGTAGCATTAAAAAAGAGACTTAAATTAAGATCTTTCAGTTCAGTTTGAAGGCTGAAACTGCATGCCGAAAACTGGTAGGTCTGACTAGGGAATTTCCATGTGGCCCATTTTAGAAACAAATTGTTTGGAGCTGTGGGCAGGAGTTTGACCTTTTCCTAAATCATAAGAAATTGTTTTCATGTAGAACTCCTAAAAAGAGGAGCTCCTTGGAGGAGCCTGCATCTTTATCCTGAAAGCATTAGAACCCACGTTTGCCCGATATAGCCTTAAAATAGGATTTGTACCTATCAGCCCACAGAAATGCTTGCTGACCAGCTTTTCTGGCTGTATCATTCACCACTCAAAATCTACTGTTAGCAGCTCTGTTATTTAAATCTTTCTGAATCCTGGTGACAAACTGGCCTGAGGATTTCCTGCCATGAAAGTTTGTTTTTTTCATGCAGCTTAGGGGCGAGTGGTGTTGAGCAAGAGGATTTGTCAGCTGATTCCCTTCAGACATTTGTTATCATCTGATGGGAAGATGCAGAATTTACTATTCTCAGCAGTAGGCTGATCTACCAAATCTCTTCGTGTTACTGCTGTCATTTGGGGAGGGGGGCGTCCTTATCTTTGCTACTTGGGAGGAGTGTATTTGGCATAAATTGTAGGGTTTACTGCATTGATGTGTAAGCACCCAGGTAGTGGACACCTGGGGCTGTAGAGGTGACCCATGGGGGAGATGACCATGAAGTGCCATGTGCCTGTCACCAGCAGCTCTGGCACCCATGCAACACCCCATTGCATGCCAAAACATCAGCCCGCCAAAGGAGCACGTGGTGCCCTTGCTCAGATGTGTTTAAGAAACAGAAGCGAGGAATTGGGGTGGACCAAGTGTAACGTGGGGTGAAAACAGAGAGGTCGAGATGTTGTGTTTGGCTTAAGGGGTGGGGTAACAAAATGTGTTTACTTAAGTGTTTGTGTAATTGTTTATGTTTTCTTTTTTTCTCAATCCCTGTATCAGTCATTAGAAGTTTGTGTTGATTGGCAAGAAATTAAATAAGTAAAAATTCCCCAAATGGAAATTTTGCCCCAGCAGAGGAGGTGAAAACTACAAGGGAAACAGACAAACATGTGATGCACTGATCTGTAGAAATACATTTTGACATCGTTATGGTCATGATACTTTGTCCTTGTAGGAAGGCCTGCAAATGAAATCAAACCACGCCAGTCTCTCTTTGTGGGAGAAGTGATCTGAGATCAGGTTGGTCTGAAAAATCAATTTAATTTGAAATCTGATGAGTTTTTAAATTGAAGTTTGCCACGTTGGGTAGAGCCCTTTGACGTACAAAACAGATCTGGGAGCACAGGAAAGATCCACCCAGGCAGGAAAAATAAATATAGCAAGCAGTACCCCCAAAGGAGTCCCACCTCCTGAGTTTGCAGGGTGCAGGAAGGACTGAAGCTGCAGTTTGTGTCTGGGCAGAGATACTGTGAGAAACTCAAGGCGCTTTTGCAATGTAGCGTGGGAACTGTGCCCAGAGCAGAAGCACGCACACATGGGAGAAGCAGAGGCAGCCCGGAGCAGGAAGTCCTTAAAGTCATACACACTTCGGCTATGGCTCCACCACAGCCATTCCAGCTGGGCTGAAGTTGCTTGAGAAACCATCCTTTTTATTTCTCTGGGTGTCTGTGTGTTTCTTCGGGTTTACTAGCTCATCACTCCATGCTCCCCCTCTTTTCTCTCCATCTCTCCCACAGTTTGACCTCACACCATGAAACTGTCAGAGTGAGGAAACAGTTTGAGTTGAAACATTCATTCCACATTACGTGATTCTAGATTAAAGGCAGGAAACATTTAACCCTTTGACAGCCTTCTCCCCTCATCCTGTGAAGCCTTGGTTTTAAAGCTCCTTGCAAACCATGTGTAAATAGGTGGTGAGGACTGATGCGTTTTAGATGTATATTCTTGTCTTACCGGTGGCTCTTACCAGTAGCCATAGCACAGGGATTGAGGGGTGTCTGGGCTTTGCAAACTGAATGTATTCTCTCAGCCCTATTCCTGATTCTCGGTTCTTCCACTGTTGAGACGTATTTGCAGTGTGGGGAAAATGTGCATTGCCAAACGTATAAAGAGATGAACCTTTGGCTCCGTTTGTTTTGCTTCATTCCCCAGTGTGAGGTTCATAAGTGCAAATGGCTAGAATTAAAAATACAAAAATAGATAAAATGATGAATCTCAATGATTAGCACTCAGGATTTAGAAGCAAAACTTCTTGCTTTCTTTAAAGCTGCCTAATAAATAATGCTAGCAGAATAGCACTTACATATAAAATGTATCATTTCACAGTCCTGACACAAATATGTATTCTGGGTTTTAAAAGCTGCTCTTTTGGCAGATTATGGCTCTCCTGAGAGCCAGTTACTGCTCTCCAGCACAGACTGATGAACACTAGTCAGATATATTTGGTATTTGGTACTAGCTCTCGGACTGTGGACTTCATAGGTGGTCTTGGCAGTTAAAAGGGTGGATGAGAATGGCAACTCAAACCCTCCGTTCATTGCTGGAGCTACACCAGTATCTACACTGAGACCAGCAATATTCCTGTAGTCCTTTAGAAGTGACTTTGACATAGGCATAATGTAACCACGTGGGCTGGAATGTGGTGAAGACGGGGAGTTTTCACCACTGCTCTGAAAGGATGTAGATGGGAAATGCTAATGGCTCTCCAAGGCCTGGATTCTGGTTTTCCATTTCAGCAGAGCACGTCTAGATTGGTAGTTTGCAGAAACGTCATTTTGGTTGTGCCTCAGAGAACCTGTGGTTTCCCTGTAACCCCTTTTTGTGCACTTGGGAGGTTCTTCTCACAAATGTTGACCAAATCCCCCAAATTTAGGGACTGGAGCACAGACTGTTGAGCCAGAATTGCCACCACCACTTTCTCTATATTCAGCACTGCCACCAACCTATTACCTTTTCCAAAGCTTGAGGGAGAGTCAGTCTCTCTTACCAAAAACTAAATGCACACAGAAGCATAATTTAAAGATTTTATGCCTCTCTTTCATTCCCCTATCCCACTGCTCTTTATTGACAGTCACAGAACTGCTGAGGTGTACGACAGTACACCTTGTTCTGCTAGTTAAATAATGAAGTCTTGTTCATTTGAAATGATAAACACCTTTGCTTATAGACTGTGAGTATGAGTATGAGTTCTAGTCCCCAACAAATGTAAAACCAGCTCAGACAGCCATGATCTTCATCAAAAATAGGGAGGCAAGCGAATAGGCTGTTGCACTTCAGTGTGATATTCCAAAGCTGTTTTGCTTTTTCATCATGGCATAGGAAAATATTGAGTTTTAAAGTGAAATACAATGCAGAACACTGTGAAGAGTGGTGGCTCCTGCAAGCATCTGGAAACCTGGATCACAGTCAAAAAGTGACATAATTCAACTCTCTTTGTGAGAGTTCAAAGGCTACATCAGAAAAAGCCCAACCCCTGCTTATCTGGTGAGCTTTCTAAGCAGCAGAGAAGGTACAGTTTGTCTTCAGATTCAGCAAACAAAACTAATATCTTTTCAAAATGACCAGTTACTGATTGCTAGCATTCTGCATTATTGCTCAGAAAGAAGGAAAACATTATCCTTAGGAACAGTCTCCATAATCATCCATAACAACAGCACAAGGCATGCATACTTTCACCCATCATATTTAGAAAATGTGCAGCTTCCCCTTGACCTGCTACAGAGAAGACAGTAAGTGTCTGTGTGATGAGATCCAGAGGCTGCGTCTTGAAACCCATTTGGATAAAAAGGAAAATGTAAAAAATGTATCTTCTAAAGAAAAGAAGATTGGTATGACAGCTCCCGAATAAATTGGATCCTAGGGTTTACAGAGCCTACCAGCTCATCTCTCTGCTTCATATCTGGCGTTTTTTCCATCTGTAGGAACCTGTGCTGAAACACTATCATTTAGGATGAACCTTGTTCACTTCGTGATGGACAAAATTATTGTCATCAAAGGAGGCTGACAGATGAAGGGAGACTAGAGCTGGGTTTGCTGCATTGCTCTCCATGCTCCTGTTTATTCCAAAATCTTCAATAATGGGCAACAATCTGACAGAGCAGAAAATCACCAGCTGTTCTGAGCTCATCTGCCACTTGCACAGCTGCTTAGAGAAGAGAACTTGCTTGATTAAACCGAAGAGATTTCAGAGAAGAGCAGCAAAACTTTACAAGAACTGAACAGGTTTAAGTAAGCAATGAGTACGCAACACGAATGAGCTCAGCATTGTAAGCACAAAACAAGGGAAGGAAATATTGGGCTAAGCTAGTGAGAGCACTTGGGGAGAAATGGCGTGAGTTCAAAGGTTTGTCTAAATAGAGTTGTACTGACTTCATGTAGATGTGCTTTAAAATGCTTTAGGTAAATAAGGTCAAAAGGCTAAGCAGACACTCTTCTTTTGCTATAAACTATGTTTGGAGTTAAAGTATTTGGAAATAAATTTTAAACTAAAGAGCAAAAAATATATTTCTAAGCCTAAGGAAGAACAATTGCAGAAGTTTTTGCTTGCTAAATTAAACAAGAACAAAGGCATGAATGGAGAGGGATGAGGAAGAGAACAGGGGTGAAAAATTGTCAAAGAAAGAGTCTTGCTTTGTCTTCAGAGGTGATAGACAGGATCATCTTCTCTACTACCATTGTCCCTGCTTTTGAAGATTTTAGAGTGAAACTGGAGATCTTTGTTAACTTTTAATTGCGTGGCTTTCCCGTGCTAGCCCCAAAGGAGACAGGGACAGCCCATAAGAAGTCTGAAAACACATGAATAACTAAATACTAGCAAATATGTCATTACGTTCTGCTGCTTCAGGGCCATGTGCTGGCTCTGCAAACATAGCTGCAGTTCTAGCAGAGTCAGTGTGATCTTGACCCAAAGCCTTCTAGCTTGCCAGTGGGCAGAGGGAAATCCAGCACTAGCAATAAGCTGGCAGCCTTTCAGTTTGCCTTGTAAAACAATCAAACTACCATTTTCTGGTACACACTAAATTTCTTTCGATGTCTCAGAAAGTTACTCTTTCCTCTTCACTTGTACACCTGACATAAATCCTGTGAATAGCCAGGTACCCTGGATACAAATATTTCTGTCCGAGCTGTTCCTGGAAAACAAGACCCGTTTTGTTCTTATGTTTCAAGTGTAAATGTGGGATCCAAACAACTCTGAGTTTGAGGAATCCAGAATCAAGATCTGAATTCAGATGTTAAGGTTTAAGCCATCCCTACTGCAAATGCAGGCAATTCCTTTATTTCTCATTGGTGATTCTCTCCTGTGGATGCTAAAGTGCATGGCAAATATGTGTCAATATCCTTTCTCTTACTTACAGACACAGTAACTTCAATTAAGAGATCTGGCCAAGATCATCAAGCAAGTCACAGGAAAAGTTAAAAATGGAGCCTGATTTTCCTGTCTCCCAAGTCGCACTGTATTTTCATGGGGAACCACTGGAAACGTGTGAGAAATGCAACTGACAGAAATACTGCAGAAAATAACCACTTACAAATATCTTCAATAACTCATAAGCCAGTCTTGGTAATACTATAATTGTGCACAGTGCTAGCATATCAGTAATAGTTTGCTCAGTCAGTTCCTAACATAGCTTGTAATTTAAGTAACTTTCTCCAACTTTTAATTACATTCTTGTGTAATACAACTCACTGTGCTTTGTGCATACCTTGAGGGAGGTGGTATGGTCTGGTAGTTGTTGTAAAGAGTTGGGAATTAATTACAAAGGACACAGTTTTTGAGTTCCTCTCAAGTACTCACTCAGCTGTGTAACCTTGGGGCAAATCACTGAACTGCTTTGTGCCCAAGCAAATCCAGCTGTCAACCATCTTGAAAACCAGATGGTGCACAAGATTTGAACTGCTCAGGAGAACGAAGAGGGATCGGAAAAAAGTGAGTTCTACAGCTCGTTGCTGTTGGTATTGCTTCTAATGGAGTTAATCTGGACTTAACCAATATAACTGAGAAGATAATTTGCCTTGATATAAAAAACCAGAAACCCACCCTCAAATCTTTTTTTCCTTTCCTCTCTTGACTTTATATCAAGTACCTTCTTGCTAGAGGCTTAATTTTAATCCTTCAGTAGAATACTTGTTTTTCCCTAGCAGCCTGAAGATTCTAATTCAGGATCAGGTTCTACATGACTAATCTTTGATATTTTACATGATTATTTTTAGGCACTTAATTCTATAGCCTTCTCTTCTTCCTGTTTTTCATGCTACCATTCTCTTTCCTCAGCCCTGCTTAGCTTCAGTGGCACAGTGGTGTGTTCTGGTGCTTAAGTGCGGCACTGCCAATAAAAATGCTGAGCTCTACTGTCTTCTGTAGATGGTATGTCCTGCCTTAAAACCAGTATCAAAGCTATTACAGGATTTGTATTGCTGGTCAATGAACAAAGGAAATACTATACTCAGGTTTCTGTAGCAGAATAAATGTTTGCCACATGTTAGTATTTAGGAGAAGACTTAAATGTTTCAATATTTTTTGGCCTTAGCTAAAATGTAGACTTTTTTTTCCCCACTAGTGCTGCAGGAATGTGAGAATACTTACTTATGTAGGAGTACAAATGCAGGAATACTTGTGTATACTTCCAAAGCAGGCTGTATTAGGTTATAAGAAGGGAAAAAAAAATATATTTTTGGTCTAATATAAACAAGGAACATTTAAAGACCTGAGATGTAAAGGAGCCATTTTATACACTGCTCAGGAAAGGCCTTGCATGTTTTTATTAATCACTATTGGAAATAAAACATTGACAGGTTTGAAATTTGTTGAACTTTCTTCCCAAATAAGAAAGGATTAGAGCTGAAAGAAAGAGTAAGTTACAAACAAATTTAACTAGCTAGAGCACCTAATTCTCTTAGGCTCTTACGAAAACAAATGTTGTCAGTAAATTGTCTTCAGCAAATTTAGCCCTTGTTATACAGTACTGGGATGGTAAAATATTTAATTGCTATTCAAAACTGGTGATCACTTTTCCAATGTAAGCAGCTTTCAGTTTGTGTGTATCTCTCAAACTGTTTGCTCTATTTCACGTTATTGAATCTTTGGATTCGATATTGGAGCTATGCTATAGTAATTTAAAATATAGAAATTTGGTGCTACTAAACGCCATACCAAAGTGCCTGCAATGAATAATGACACTGCTCAAACATCAAATTGTCAATTATCCATCAGCTAAAGTAGAAATCCTCTGATATTGTTTGAGTCCCTGTTTGGATGATCTAACTTTCCTTTTCCCTTCCTACTACCACTTGAAACTAATTTTCAAAAAAGGTGCAATTCTTTTGTGTGAATAAAAGAATTTTAAATTAATCAGAACATAAGACATTCTCAGATGGCCAGCTGTGGAAAACAATAAATAAAACAGAAAGTGACCTGTAGATAGAGCAAATCCAGGTGATAAGGAAAATCATGACTAGAGTTGTCTAATACAGGGACAAGAAAAATACAAAATACATTTTCAAGCCCTGAGCTATATAAATACTCATCAGACTCAATTTACATTTTTGCTGCTCATAATGAGTAAAAGGTTGGCTTAGCTCAGTATTGCCAGCTGAAACTGCAGCTGGGAGTATTTTTCTATACCCATCAAACTAGGGTTTTCCCTTCTGTGTTCCTGAGTGTAAATCATTGAGCTTTACTTCATTTCATGGTCCTGTGAATTGCTCATATGGTCTGTTTAAAGAAAAGATTGTTGCATCATGACTTTTACATGGTCCAACCCAGTTTCTTTCCACTGTCACTGAGAATACAATGATGGATGCTTCGTGTTGTCGTTATTGCTACCATAAAACAGGCCAGCTCACAGGATACAGCTTCAAATCGCTTTGTACATGCTGAGACACAATGCAGTGAGATGCTGCCAGTGAAAAATGTATTGATAGACTGGTGATTTGGATGCATTGTGGGATATTGAGTAAAGTCTGATCTTAAGGCAAATAATAAAATTATGAATTCCTGAAGCAAGAAATTTCAGGTACCATAAAACATTTTCCTCTCTAAAAAAAACCCCAAAACTAATGAATTAAATACACTTTATGTGAAGGTCTTGTTTGTGTAAAATAGCATCTTGAACTTGAAATCTAACTATTTTGGGAAAAAAAAAGTTGAATAGTTTTAGGTCACCCCCTTGTTCTTGATTAATACAGTCCATTTTTTTTGCAGGTGTTTTAAACCACGCTGCTCTATTTGTCCCTCTCTCATTGCCATGTAGGAAACCTACAGAAAAATGCAAAGTACACCATTGAGAAACTGACTACAAGATGCTGCTACAAGTATGTATTTTGCCCATATAATCCCTTTCAGAAACAGTGAATATGCATTTAAAGAAAAATAATCTGAAAAAATACTGATTTTTTTTAAAAATCTCCTTTTAAAGAGACACTGTAAGGTTAAAGCTTGCATATGAACAAATCTCTCTCCAAGCTGCTAAGAACACTTTCTAAACTGCAATTTAAAAGCTTTCAGTTACTACTTTTCACTATTTATGCTCTTCATTTACTTTTTGCCTTTATTTTCCAGTCTTGTGAGTAAGCAAATCTGGTAAATTTTGTTTGCTCAGTATAGCTCACATCACTCTCCTCGTGTCTTGCTGTAGCTTGTTCCCTATGTTGACTGTGTCTCTTTCAAAAAGGAAATCATTTAGGATAATCTATTTTTTAAATCACAGTTTCTAAATTCCTGCCCCAAAGAGCAAATTCTGTAAGTTCCTTTGCTGAATGAGCATGGGAGTTTTAAGGAAGATGTAAAGACAAAATGAAAGGGCCTCTCACACAACCTGATTGCTGAATTTCAGCGATGCCCCTTATTACCAAGCTTACTTTCTTGCCTTTTTTTCAGGGTTGTGGAAAACAATTTCTGTCAGCTACATCAAAGTGTAGTGGCAGATTTCCCTTTGGAAGTCAGAGCCTGTTTCAAACGTCTCTTTAAGTCCTGCATATTTGGAGACTTGGGTCGGACAAGGTGGAGGCCTCTTCGTTTCTCTCCATTGCAGCTCCCAATCATCCTGCTGACCTCCTGGCAAAGCTGCTGGAAGGCTTCATGCACTCCCTCACAGTTCTCCCGGGCTGAGACTTCATAGTAAGTACCTCCCAGTTCACTGGCCAGCTGGAGCCCTTCTTTGGAGGACACCTGCCTGGCTCGCAAGAGGTCTCCTTTGTTTGCCATCAGAAGCAGGGGAATGTTAGCATTCGGGTGAATCTTGCGGATGTGCTGGTGAAGGGGACGGATGACTCGGTAGCTGTCATAGTCTGTGATGGAGTAAACAAAAACGAAGCCATCTGCCCAGTAGATTGAACGGTTTATCTGCTCTTGGCAGCATATGCTGTCAGTGTCATCCTGTTGTCAAAACCAAGAGGTGTGAGATTAGAAAACTGAGAATAGGGAGCAAACAGTCATACAGCACTGTTAGCTCCTCAGAGCTTTGTTTTAATGTGTAGTTGTTTTCTCAATGTACAGGCAGAAACCTCTCTGATTGCTGTGGAATGTACCAGGGACAGAAGTTTCCACTGTGTCAGTAACATATTACAGGTAAGCAGTAATGTGGAGTGGAGAGGGGTCAGAGCAAATTGGTTGAAAATAAGAGAACAGCCGAAGTACTAATTTTGAAAAGTTTGTTCTGTATTCTATTGTACTAAACCAGTGTGACAGAAACCTGTGCTTTTATTGTGGATAAAATTGTGATGGGCATGGTAAGAGCATTTTAAAATTCAGCAGGCTAGTCACACTACAGCAAGTGAACGGTTGTCCCCCAAGGTGTTTAGGGCTTTTTCCAATTCTGTATTCAATGTCTCCATGGACAGGGGTTCTCACTAACTGTCTGGTGAAGCCTGACAGGTTTTTCTGCCATGTAGGTCTCCAGACAGTCAAAGGCAAAGTTACTTCGAAAAAGCATTTTGTTACAAATAACCAATTACTGGAACTGAAAATGAGGTGAAATCTCATTGCTCGTTTGTAGAGCAGCAATGGGTTTATATTATTGTTTTGCTGGTCACATGTTTGTTCAATCCATCACCACTCCTACTCAGACAGCCATAACAATCACCAGCGTTGGGAATATAAAACTAAATACAACACTGTGAGGCTTGAAAAGAGATCAGCTCACTTTTCAAGACGAAGCTATTTTCAGCTAATCCTCTACTCTTTGTTATCCGTGCTGGCATGTAGCCCAACCAGATAGGGAGATCACTGCTGCAGTTATTGCCAGTATACTTGGTTTGTAAGAACTGACATTTCTATCAATATTACAGGCTTTCTGGAACTTGTCATTTCTTTCATAGCCAACAAGGCACTAAGTGTATTCAGTATTCAGCTCCTGATGAAGTTGGTAGGAATTAGAGGCTTTTGTATATTTTAGGGGGAGTTCAACATCATGAATATAGACCCCAAACTTTTATAATTATTGCTAAATTCTGTTCAAGAAATCTTCATCAACTTCAGTAAGACTATTAGAACATATGTTCCATTATCTATTTATCTATAGAATACATATATGACATTCACATTCATTTTAACAGAATTTGCGTGTGCTCAGCAATCTCCCAGAACAGATTACTTTTATTTAGACACCTCAATATGAATTATAAAGCCTAACTTCAGGAAGCAGAGATGGAAAAGAATGAGTAAAACTGATCAGTTCTTTTACAGTAGATCAGACAGTAAAAAAAGGACTACCAGCAAGGATCTTCTGTGAGAAGAAGGAAGCAGAATTTCTGAAGGCTCAGAGTATAAATTAGGCTTACAACTTTCAACAGGAGTTCTGCTAACTAACTGCCCTTTGTAAATATTTCAATATTGCCAACAGAGACACTGGCTCATCATACCTAGTAGTTCTTTGCCCTTGCCAGCTCGCAGTAACGCTAAATCTTGTTAGCAGTTAAATTGTTTAACAGATGCTCTTATCATGCCTCTCTCTCCCCACAACCCTCGAACCCAAAAACCCAACAGAGTTGCGCATGGAGTGAAGAGGGATCCTTACTAGCAGCCTTGTTTAAAAGGTTAATGAGCGTGAACTCAAGCCAGGACAGGGCAGACTGTGGGAAGAAGGGCAATTTGCACTGTTGGTGTCTGGGTTGTAGCCAACCTGTAGATAATTAGCCACCCTTCATGTCCTGCTAGCCTCTTTTCACCAGCAAACTCCTTTCATGGGGAAAAAGAACTAATTGCTCTGGCAAGCGTTTGAAAATATTTTTGGAGAAGGTGTACATTCAGAGAGCCCTAATGAGCAGAAATTCTCAGTTACTCCAGCTAGGCCCACCCAGTAGTGAGATGGATGGATAATCCCCAACAGAATGCTTTATTTGGGAAAATCAAAGGCTAATGGGCTACTTTCTAAATGGAAATCTCTGCTCCAGAATGAATTTTGAAACACATAGTCATTTGCCATGTATAGACTAAGCAGCAATGAATCACCTAACAAAACCAGTTATCTGTTTGCTTCTGTTTCTCTCTTAAACATTAACGTTTACAGTGTGGCCAGAATCCTGAGTAATTCCACATGATTTACGCCCCCCCCCCCCCGCCCCAACACTGTACTCAGGCTGCAGAGTGCAAGAAACTCTCTTCCTTAAGGATTTTAACAGAAGATCCAACCTATTCTCAGTCTTAACAAATCCTGTTCAGGAACAATCCCCTCAAATGATTTCAGATGATTCATTTGATGTAAACAGAGATACAGGATACAGGCTAAGATAAGTGTGTCTGTGGGAACTGCTGAAAGAGCGCAGACCTTTGACTGGGACAAAGAAAATTAAACTCCTTCCTAACTAAATTAAAATAGTTTCTGACTAAGAAACCTCAGCTGTTGGCATTACTAAATTTTGTGGAGCTCTGGCTACAGTCACAGAACTATAGTGCACAGCCTTAATTACAACAGGGGAAACAGAAAATAAATATGTATCAGATGTGAAAGAGGGAATTCTTTCATTCCCTGCTTTCTCCATGGGATAGAACAGAGAGGGGATTCCCTTTGTTAAGTGTTTATCAGGCAGTCCCATTTGTGCTTAATCACCACCCACAGCTTCTCTTTGCAGGTCCTCTCTAAGCAAGCTGGCACAGGGCTTTTGTACTATTAAGTCCCACTTGAATATTTGGAGGACTTCCATAGCAGCTTTTGTTTGCTTTTTAGTGTCCAGAGTAAATGAGGGGTCCTCTCCTCTGCTCTCTGCACCCCCAGCAGCAGCAGTGAGTGAGGAACTTTGTCAAAGCTTTCCGATTGAATCTACTTCCAGTCATCAGAGAAAATGGAAATGGAAACAGAGGCTGTGGGAGCTTTTCTTATCCTGTTCTGTAAACTCAGGATGGAACAGTTCTACCGCACAGAAATGAAGCCATGCACACATGGGTCTGTGCAGACAAAACAAGGTATGTAAAGCTGTCCAGGGCTAGCCTGAAAGAGGATGAGAGAAGAGGGTGTTCCTATCCAGACATATATTTGGCCAAGTCTGAGCTTAGACTGAGGTTACGGCCAAACCTAGAAGCTTAGGTTTGATGGTGACAAGAGGATACCTAATTTTATCATGAAATCTCAGCTATTCTATAGGAAGTATTACTCTGATGAGATTTCCACCATTGATATAAAACCAGATTTCATTACATTTCCTGCTGCTTTGACACTATTTTCATCCTTGTTCTGCATGTGAAGCAGATCTTCAAAAAAAGACATCTTAATCTTAGATCTTACTTGGAAAAATATTTCTAGAAACAGGTTCCTTGACAAATATTAAATCTAGAATCTTTAAAACACTGACAGAAAGAGGGGCATAGATAAATGCTAACACCTTAAAAATAAGGAATTAATAATAAAAAGGAAAAAAAAAGTAAGGAAACCACTGAAAAGCACCCTAGTTGGAAATGACAACTGCTGTAAGGCCTGTCTGCTTGGAAAGAAACACCTTTCTTAGGGAAGAGAGATTCTGGGTGGGTAGAAAGGTCTAAACTGAGCCAGTTGGGCCTCTAGGCAGGTGAGTTTTCTGCCATGCAGGGACAGAAACCATTTGACAGGAAATAAAACAATCAAGGAGTTGGCAGGAGCGAGATTTTACTGTTATTTAGGCTTGGGATGCAGTAATGTGTTTGAAATAGATTTGGTTTAATTTTGACTTACTCTTAAAGGAGCCTGATTTAACCTCTTCAAGGGCTCATTTCGGTGGGGCTTAAGGTACCCCCATTAGTCTTCATTTGGGTTTGAGCCCAGGTATTTTTCTGCTGATAGGTGGAGTTACTTACAGATTGAAGAGCTGGCAACAAACAACAGACATAACTGTGTTGTAAAGTACCAATGCACTGAGCAGATGTTTTACCTCCAGTGAAACAAAGGGAGTATCCTGCACCTGTAGAGAGATCTGTTCCCCATCTATGGTGAACTTTCTTGAATACAAAGCACCTGGTGGAAAAGTAAGATCATTAAAGTCAGTGACTGTAACAAAGAAGAAAGAGTACGTAAAGGCAAAATAGAACTGTTGAAATCCAGATTTTTGAGGCTTATGATATGCAGCTGCTCATAGAAAAGTGAATGGCACTAGAGTGGTTGTGTGGCTGTTTACTTAAGTAAAGTGGTTTTGTCTGCTATGTGGTTGGCTGTTTTGAATGTATACGTGGGATGGCACCTGGGAAAGGTGGCACTTTGTATTGAATCAAATAGTCAAAGTGGACGCATAAATCCCATTCCAGTTTTCAATCCGTATTGTTAACTTCTTAAAACGTGGACTGCATATATTTTTTAATCTCCAACCAAGATATCCAGGTGTTGTCTGTAAAAGATTGAGCTGTTTCCTGATGCTTTTTTCTGGAAGTTTATTTAAAAAGGAAAGTATTCTAGTTTTGGACACAGAGTAAGTGACTGTATACAAATCACCCAGATGACCTTAGCAGTCAGAGTTTCATTGAAATTCTCAAAGACTGGACACTTTGAATCTGACTTCTGGTTAATCTGAATGACACATATTCGATGCCAAGTGCTAGATCAAACCATCTAGAACTGATCCAGCTCTAATAAAAACATCACTATTCTGGGCTTGAACTTTATTTCATTACTGGAGTGCAGGTTAAGTGACAATGAAAACTGAAATTTTGATCTTACGAACTATGCATGGTTGTGGTACGGACAGCTTCAGAGATTGATGCCATCATCATTTTTCTTTACAACTTAATACAAGTCAGATGGATATGTGAAGAAATCCTATATCCACAGCTGTTTTGTACAGCCTTTCAGTCCTGTCCAAATACAATTGTCACTGCTGCATCTAAAACAATGTACTTCATCTCAAACGTAGAGAAATCCCATCTATTAGAGAGTAAGGAATTCAGATTAACAGGGAGGTCAGTTCGTGACAATAATGCCATCACTTCTGAAAATCATCTTTTGTTCAAAGGAACAGGTGCTTTTATTCCAGTGGGA
>NW_009620671.1:2115-9112 GCF_000690535.1 Cariama cristata | reverse complement strand
AGTCTGAGCTCACAGAAACATTTACAGTATGAGGAAATTTAATATGGCAGTGCTGCATCTGAATCTCGCATTATCATATTATGTTTTAATACTGACTCTGTGAGGTGATCTAGCTCTTCTGGTGGTTTTTTTAATTTTATTTTATTTTTTTGAAAAGAGATCAGATTTTAAGCTGAAAAGATGGTAGTTTTATGGGAAGATACTACACCCCTGAACCAAGACCAGACAACATATTACTCCTACTCTGTAATGCATTGCAGGAAAAAGAGCAGGTACTTCCAGAAACTGACTGTGCTCTGCCTTATACCTAACTGAAGGAGAGGCATGGTTGAATGATCACAAATACACTGCCACCTGTTTCTTATTTCTGGCATATTTATTTCTTCTACAGCATGGCTCTTGGGCTGGTAGCTTAATGAGAAAAGCATGTGGTTCTCAGTAATGTCTCTGGCAGCAATCCATTGCAAAGCTCAGAAGTCTAACTTGATGTACAGTCTCCCATAGAAGAGATGAAGGAAAAGAAAGAAATAGTGCAGCCAACCATCAAGGTTACTTAGGGTCAGTGAGAGGGAGCTGTAAGGAGGAGCTTTTGGATTGTATTTCATCAGACAAGCGGAGATCAAAGGTGTCTTGTACTGCCATCTCCTTTCCCAATTCATCATTCTAAATTCAGCATGCATCTCCAAAGTGAAGCAATCACTGCTTTGAATCCTGTCCTCTTTCACTCAAAAACTATGAGATAGCCTACGTGTGGGATGTGCTAGTAGGTATGAGCATGGTGTACATAGATCCTTTCTACAACAACACTGGCCAATACAGTTAGCACTTTCTTGGAACAGAGGCTGTGAATTAAATAGTTCACATGAATGCATCCTCTGAGGTGTCAGAATTAAACAAGAAATGCAGTAGAAGCAGTTTGCATGGTCACTTATCTTATGGAAAGTAGACATCAGTTTGGAAGTCTCCCTTGACACAAAAGCCACTGAAAAAAAGGGAGCACACAGAAAAAGTTCTGAACTGCCTTTTACGCACTTTGGAATTCCTCTGGCTTCCCTGGGGTTGCAGAGAGCAGCATTGGGTTTCCGCGGTTTAGTCGATATGCAAGTTGTTCCTTGACTCTGCATTTTAGTATAGGTATGTCCCCAAGCAAACCTTTTACTCTGATCCTTTTCCATCAAGTTGGAAAAAAAATAGCTAAAAGGATCATAAATAATGAGCCTTTGATTTATTGCCTTCATAGCTTGAGGCTATTAACTGAAAATATGCACCTTATGGACATCTAACACTCCTTGGCTTTCCTGTAATATGCACCACTCACAAAATAGAGCAGATTTCTTTTCAACCTATCTGCAGTACTGCAGCAGAAAGCAGACTCACCAGTATTGGCTTCATAGTCTCCAATAAATCTCTTTGTGAGAAAGCGCACAACCAGAGCTGTAAAACAATGAAAAAAATAGAGCTCTTCAACGTGAACCAAAATCAATCTTTGCAGAACACATGTAATATCTTACTGGAAGAGTCAGGATAATATGAAACCAAGTTAATCTTTGAATTGCCTCTATATTATTCTGCAAATACTTCTCTCAACACTCACAGAAAAAGATCTGGGGCCAGGCGGTGATACCTAATGCAGAGTTTTTCGCAACTTGTATTGGAAATTACCGCTTAGATTCAGTGTGGCTATTCAGTGTAGGATACGGAGGTTTGTTTGTTGTGATTGCAGGTATAATAATCTAACCTTTGCTTTGAAATAATTTAGAAAAAGAGTAACAAGCTAGTAAACTGAAACGAATCCCAATACCACATTTAGGACCTCTGTCTCATATAAGAAGTGAGGCTGATGGATGTAAGGGTTCTTCACAGCCTTAAAAATCCTCAGTCCTCCTCATGAAACCCATTCGTGATATCTAATCACATCCAGCAAACAAATTGCATGTGCTCTGCACACATGGGTCATGCTGCAGCGCCCTGGGCTGCCTTATTCACCTTAACTTGCAGTGCTTTCTTACACAGTTGGATGAGAACATTTTCCTTTCTTGTGATCACTTTCTAACACTTAAAATGCCGTTGTGGGAACAGTAACTTAGATTCCTGTACAGCATTCATCTCAGCAGATTCCTAATCATTTGAAAAAACACTTATTAGCTAAGTAAAAGGGTTTATTTTGCAAACAACTCTATCATAGATTTAATTTAAAGTAATCATTTTTCTTACAGTGGATACTGAGTCACCTCTTTAGTACCCTTAAATGAAATTCAATGTGCAGCTATCTTCAACAAACTACTTAAAATAATATGAAAATGCAGCTGCTTCAAATCCAAAATAATCAAACATTTTGCTAAGTCCTGTGGAACCTCAGATGTAGTAAAACTGATCTGGCCTTAACAATTTCTAAACTCATGAACTATATATATTCAAAAGCAGTAATGCTCACTTTACCCTCTTTTCTTCTCCTTTCCTTTGGAGAATAATACAGGAAGACACATCTTGTAAGCTGTTATTTGTCTGCAGAGCATAAAACATTTACAACAGGAGAATATAAACCACTAGTCCCATTTTTGGGGTGTGGAAATTTAGACACGGCTTAATAATTTGCCCAAGACCAAGTAGAATCATTTGCAAGTACGGAGCTCCCAACACAGTGCCCTCTCCTCTTAACTGCCACCTCACGTTGGCTGCTCACACAGACCTACAGTAAATCTGCCTCACAAATTATTCAGTACATTTTCAAAGAAAAAAAAAAGTAACTTAAATTCTCAAGCTGCAACAGTTAAGAGTTTTCACAGCCCTGGGTCTATCCTGAGCCGCAAATGAGCTCATAAGTACACTAGCAAGAAAAAGCATGGAATTACACCTGTGGACTTACCTGTTTTGCCAACGCTACTGCCGCCCAGTACCACGAGCTTGATGATTTTGTTGGGCGCACAGTCTAATACAGGATACTCTGGTATGGGGAGCAAGAGAAAGTTAGTAGAATACTGTGACATAGTATCCTGAGAGATGAGACGCATGCCAGAAATGAGAGCTGTTCAACTCCAGTAGGAGTTGGGGGAGAAAAGAAGGAAAACAGCTTCTCGGCGTCTGCTCTTGGCTGTATATCCTTGGATAGAGAAGCCTTCTCATTTCATTTAAGTAGCTTTCCTGAGGAATGTTAGAGCGACTGGCCTCCTCTTCCCGATGCCTCTGCTCAGACAGCAACTTTGGAAAGCAAAAGGGAACTTTTTGATCAGCCCCCGTGAAAACTGACTCCTCCATTCCCCAGCCAATCACAAGTGAAACCATGACATTCCTCCAGCCGGGCACCGAGCGGGTGCCTCCATCAACCACGCTCC
Organism: Cariama cristata; assembly: GCF_000690535.1. Taxonomy (NCBI): domain Eukaryota; kingdom Metazoa; phylum Chordata; class Aves; order Cariamiformes; family Cariamidae; genus Cariama; species Cariama cristata. Next base: position 5,780 of record NW_009620671.1, on the reverse strand, counting down.
CTCGCTCGCTGCTTTCTCTCTCCCCACTGCCTGTTTTATGTGCTGTCCCTTGGCTCTTTGCTAAAACGAGATTCTTCTGTTTTACAGTCATCACGGTAGCGTTTTCAGCAAGATACAGTCACCCCCATGCTCTGCTCTAATTCCACTTTGAATCATCCCGTTCTGCCTGTCTAGTTTCTTTGCATTTTCAATTGGCTCCAACTCTATGCTCTGTTGTTCTCCCTGTCCTATTGTGTCCTGTAGTTGGGCCCCTTCAGAGTGCCGAAGCTGATGGGACACTCCTCTTCAGGAAAACAAACACATTTCCCCTCCCCACAGTTTTCAGGCAGCTGCGGGTTATTCCAAAATACTAGCTCACATATGTATCCTCCAGGATACATTTAATCTGCTGTTTTATATGTGTTGTTAGTCTTAATGGCCTGCTGGAATGTGGGTTAGCATTGGGTTGGGACACTGCAGTTTCTCCAAACATGGAAAAGTGAATTTAGGGCTGGTGACAGATTTGAGAAGGCCGAGGAAGGACTTGGTCTCCTTCAGTGGGGCAAACCAGAGGGAATGAAGAACGAATGACTTCTATAGGAAAACTCAGGGTAGTTTTAAGATGGCTGGCGGCTGCAAGGTCTGTTGGTAACCATACACTAGCTACAATCACCTCTCGATTCTCAAGGATAATGGGGTGGGTAGAAAAAGGGAAGAGCAGTGGGGAGTGAATGACACAGATAAAGCAAAACTGTGAATAATATAAACCAGATGTAAATTAAACTACAGAAAATATAGTTACAGCATTCATCTTTGAAAAACTTCTCAAAAGAGGTCTGCAAGGGGCAGGAGCAGCTTTAGGCAGCAGTGGCAAGAGGCGAGCCTGGTGCAGGCAGCATACTTCTGAGACATGTACTCTGTCACGCAGTGTGGGAGACCTGGATATTAACGAAAAGTGTCACCGCAAGCTAATCCACCCACAGATCATGGAGGCCTGAGGATGCAGATTTTTCCTGTCTTCCCTGCACTCCTAGCAGGCAGAAGGTACGCATGGCTCATTACATAGAGGCTGCAGCCACCAAAAAGACTTCTGCCCAGCTGTTTTCACGCCACTGCTTTCAAGTCACAGCATACACCTGAGTTGTCCCCAGCAGGTTTTAGAGGCCAGGGGTATGGCAATGAGCTAGCACAAGAAGATGGGAAATCAGGTCAGGTCTCTGGTTTACTACCCCTTCCCAAAGCACTGGGGGTCAGTTGTCAAATGATCTTGATTTCCATGCCAGCATCACAGAGGACGTGCTGAGCGTGAAGTGGCTTTAGAAAAATCCAGCTTTGGTGCACAGCAGTCCAGTGAAATAAGCACTGGATTCAGAAGATTTATGGATGTGTCACTTTTCTGAGGCTCTGTTTCCCCTCTGAAAACTACTTCTGAGGCAGTTATTGCGCAGAGTTGCTGTGTAAGCACCAAGTGTTATTACTTTGACCATCATGACAGTCAGCTGATGAAGAGGTGGAACAAAATGTCTGGAGGGCTACCCAGCTCATGGTACTGGGAGGGAGCCGCCAGATCACTTGTCTTTTGCGACATGGCTCCTATGTGAATGGTTTTCAAGTCTTCCAGTGTAAATTTGCTTCCAGATTTTTGCAAACACCCAAACACTGAAAAATCTTTTCCAGGAAATTTCATTACCAGGGCGCTTTAATCTCACACAAGTTTTGTAAGAACATGCAAAATGAGAGGAGGAATAGGAAAATGCTCAAAGTCTTGTGGTCAATTAACAGGGCACTTTGAAATGTATTATTGAGCTGGAAACGTTATAAATTTGGGGATTAGCTAGCAGCAGTATGTAACTGTCCACCTCTGTAAGTGCAGGATGTTGGAACCTTTGTTACCATTTGCTATTAAAAGCATATGTTAGTGAGTAGTATGAAAGTATCCATCACAATAGTCCTCCTATAAAAACAAACAGTAACGTATCTATCAGCTTCTAGGTGGCCAGAAGAGTTTGAGCCTGTGAAAAAAAGCCAGAAAAGTTAAGCAAGATCATGGACAATATTCTATATGAGCAAAGACATTCCTAGAAGAATACAGATCTGCTGGCTTGCTCCAAAAGAGAGGCAAGACAATGACCAGAAACAAAAGTTAAAGTCCTTTTGGGTAACCAAATGTTGTGCCAGTGCACATGAAGCTGGCGGGTGAGCTTTAGTCTAGATAAACGTAAGGTAATGCATCCAGAGGAAAAAAATATAAACTATGCTTAGATGATGCTGAACTTGGATGTGGCACTCATAAATTAGGAAAGAGACCTAAGAGTCATCACTGGCAGTTCACACTCAGCAGCTCAGTGTGAAACAGCAGCAAAAACAGCCAACAAAATGTTGGGTATCCCCGGGAGGGGAATGGAGAAGGAGACATAGGGTAGCATTTTGCTGCTTACCTAAACCCTGGGAGCACCCCTATCACCAGTACGGCAGGCAGTTCTTTGCATCTCAAAAACACAGTGGGGGCTGCGAAGGCACAGAGCAGGGCACCGAAACCGATCATGGCCATGGAGCAGCGGTTGTATGAGGCGAGACTGGAAAAGCTGTTTACCATGTGCTTATATGGATGCTGGTGCTGACACAAGAGAGCTGATGCGTGGGGGCAGGAATGAAAGACCAGCGGTGGAGGAAATGTTGAACTGCTTCTTTTGGCAGCTGTGATGGCTTCTGGTTGCTTAAAACAAATGTGAAAGCAGTTTTCGACTGCATCTTGGAAGCAGACCAATCAATTTCCAGTTCCTTTGCTAATATGGTTCAATCTAAATTTCTTATGCACTGGCCCAGGCTCCTTGTGCTTCTAACCAAAGCTTGTTTCCACTCTGTGCAGAAATCTCTGTCCAGAGAGAATGGATTTTAGTAATAAGAAAAAAAGCAGCATATTCTCCAAAAGTTTTAAATCTATTCTCAAGCTCCTTCCCTCCCTCCTCGAAATCATAACTTTTAGGCTGTAATTCTGAAAGAATTTGCATAAGAGATGGAATCAAAGCCAGAGGTTTTCAAATCTGAACCTTATCTGATTTTCTAGATTGTCAGAATAGTCTTTTCACTGAGTGAAACCATGCAGAAGGATTCACACTATTTGAGATTGTATAACCCTTGGCATGTAGAATAAGAATTGTTTTTAAAAGAGATTTTCATTGTTTGTGCACAATGGGCTTATATTTAGCTAAGAAAACCGTGTTTAAAATTCAAATTCTCTTGGAAAAACAATAGCTCAAATTAGAGGGAGAATGTTTGCAAAACTCAGAGCAACTTTGAAAACATTTGGACGATTCTGGAGATTTCACTAACCACTCCTTGGGTTGCTCCACACAAAGATATATGCCTTTGCATGTTGCACAGAGATTATGTTCTTTCCACACCAAATTTTTTACAGATTTATTTATTGGTCTGTGTTGCTTTTGGCTATGGTTTTTATACGATTTTCTATTTTTATTGTTGTTGGCACTCCTACACATCTTCAGAGATGAAGCATTCTAAAAATAGAAATATTTGCCATTACCATAGTGCTTTTCATATGCGGATGTCAAATTGCTTTTATAACTGGATATAATTATTCCTCATACATTTTACAAAAGGAGTAACAGATGAGCAGAGCCAGAGCGATCTTGCTAAGATCCCAGCACGTTAGGGAAATGGCAATT
>NW_009620671.1:0-2084 GCF_000690535.1 Cariama cristata | reverse complement strand
CTCTTTCCCCTTCTGCCTTGCACTGGCAAAAATGGTAGTTCTTCTAAAAGTCTATTTGTAACGCTTACATTTGCCTCCAGTCTCTCTCAGATGTTTTTGTACGGTATATTGATGTTACGGCGACATGGCTGGAGAAGCACGGCTCATTTCTGGGCAGAAATGCTAAACGTGGTGCTGGGGAAATGCCGGTTGCTTTGGCAAATGCTGTGATAAAACTCGTAGCTGGCAGCTCGTCTACACGTCCCCCACTCCTGAATGTATTCCAAACAACAGCAGCTTGATCTTTGCAGCTTTGTCTGACTGTCTTTGTTCTTTGTTGCAAACTTGGGGCCCAAAGGCCTGTTCTCACACTGCACTAAACAAAAGTACTGTTTTAACCACCTTTTTGCTCCCAGTAACTAAATACCCTCATAGTTGGGAAAGGCAAATAAAAAGCATCTTTGCAGCAGATAAGAAAGGACCAGAATGGAATGTGATGTACACGAGGAACCAGCCTTCCTCTATGTGCTTCGGGTTTCACCTTGTGTGGAGCCTGATCATGGGGTAAAATGCATTAAAAACGGGGCCGTGCCGTTCAGCAGTAACCTCAGAAGATGTTGTCTGGGGAAAAGGCTGCCATTTTAGCACTATAATTGTACTCAGCACAAAGTTGTTCTGATCCTGAGGCCAAAGGGAAAGGAAGTGTCCTCAGATGCTATTGCGACAGCTGTGATAAATCATATTTGGTTCTATTTTGGGATGTAAGGGAGGCGATCATTTAAGTATATAGTTCAATTTGGTTAAACACTGTACAGATTCCACTATTTCTGTATTTCCTGTCCCTAATTTTGTTGCATTGCTGTTCATGGAAACCCTGTAAGGAGCACGTGTCCTTGTTCACTTTTAGCATATTTTGTAAGGATTTTTTGGTTTTTTAGGTTGCCGAATACTCTCCCTCGGGAGCCTATAGTAGATGACATGGAAAGTACAATGTGTATAAGAGAACATCGCTGCAGGCAAGCAACTCAAATAGAATGGAAACATCTTGGCCTCATAAAAAAGTTTGTGCTTTGGAAACTGAACCCTCCTCCCTTCCCCGCAGATATTCCCACAAGGTCAGGGCTGGAGTAAGGGGCGGCTTGTGGAAACAGTCCTGTCACCGCTGACGGTGTGCTTCATGCACAGCATGAACACAGGGCTTCCAACCACCTTCGTCAGCACTTTTCAACAGTGCTCAATTTATAGTTAATATGAAATACGAGCCAGGCTCCTTCCTTCCTTTGACACAATTCTGTAGATCTTAATCAGCCAAATGACAAACATTTCTACTCATCCCTGGCTTCACGAAGGATGTTTTCCTCTGATACATATTTGCTTTTGGTATGCACTGCGTGAAGTGCTATATGGCGACTCGGCAACATGTGTCACTCCTTTTCCTGCTGGGTTTACAATAGACACTGTTGTCATTTGTAGTGCTGTGCTCTGAAAGAGCTGTTTTTGTGATTTTGCTGAAATGGGGACACTTGGTGCAGAACGGCAAAAGATTACTTGGTGCAAAACCACTGTCCGACTTGATCACCGCAACGGGCATCATCATAAAAACCCGTTTGTGGGTGCTCACTACACGGAAAAGAGTCCCAGGAAACGCTGAGTTTCAGCATGCACCTTTGAGACATTTCGGTGCTCCGGGGTGGCTGTGGTTTCCCTCGCAGTACACTTTGGTGACATCCCCCAGCTCCCCAGCTCCATCCCTGTAGGGATTGCGCCTTCCTCCTGTTTTGCAGGTGACACAAGCAGCGCCCATCCCACCGGGGCCTCCAGCCACCTCCCTGGGCCGAGGGAACTGAAACATGTCTCACCCCCCACCATGCCCACAGCTCCATGGACCAGGGCATCTCTGGCCCCATTTTGGCAGAGGGGGAGGCCGCAGCCCAACCCTGTGGTGACCCTGAGGGAGGCCTCCCCGGATCGACGCTACGTCGGCCTGCAACACGCCGCCCTCCCGTCCCCTGGAGTGAGGGGGCCTCGCAGGGTCTGACTGTCCGGGGTCGGGGAGAGATGAGCGGGGAAGAAGACGGGCTGCGGAGAGGGGGACGGAAAGGCAG
>NW_009620670.1:5533-6639 GCF_000690535.1 Cariama cristata | reverse complement strand
GGGGGGGGTGTCCCCCCCATATGGCCCAGGGAGGGGGGCTCTGTAGAGCCCTGAGTGTGGCTCTTCCCCTATATGGCCCTGTGTGGGTGGCCCTATGAGTGAGGCAGCCCCCCCAGTATGTCCTTAGGGGTCCCTGCCTTATGGCCCTATACAGCCGTGCCCTATAGAGCGCTAGGGGGGCGTCTCCTCAATACGTCCCTGTGAGAGGGGAAGCTCTAGAGCCCTCGGGGTGGAGGTTCCCCTCCCCATACGGCCCTATAGAGCCCCAGGGGTGGGCCTCCCCCCTATAAAGGCTGAGAATAGGGGTCCCCCCCTATAGGGCCCTACGAGGGGGAGAGCGTATATACCCTTGGGGAGGTATATAGCCCCCCACTGCCCACCCTGCCATAGCCAGGGGGGCACAGGGGGTCCCCTATATAGCTCTATAAGGGAGGCCCAGCCTGCCTGGGTGGGATTTGTGGACTCGGAGTCACTCGTTTACCTTTTTTTTGGCGTCTCCCCATGGGTTTTTTTGGCATTCCCAGGTTTTGTTGGCATCACCTGGGATGGTTTTTTTTTCCCTGACGTTTCCAGGTGTTTCTTCACCAGCCGCTAACTGCGTATCCTCCTGGCAGGGTTTTTTTTTGTTGGCATCACCCACGGTTTGGTGTTTTTTTTGGCATTCCCAGGTTTTGTTGGCATCACCTGGGATGGTTTTTTTTTCCCTGACGTTTCCAGGTTTTGTTGGCATCACCCGCGGTTTGTTTTTTGTTCTGACATTTCCAGGTTTTTTTGGCATCGCCCGGGGTTTTTTGGTGTCTCCCTTTAGCTTGCAGCCTTTTCCCACCTGCAGATGTGTTAGCGAAGCTGCTGAGAAAGCGGTGGCCGGCCGAGGGCAGGGGCGGACGCGCTGCCGCGTTTTTCGGATCCCGTTTTCGGATCGTTTCGGAGAGAAGCCCAAACCGTGAGTCGCCAAAAACCTTTTTCAGACTCTTTTTGCCCCGAATCCCCAAGCCGACGCTTCGCAACAACGTGATTTTTGCCGGCGCCCCTGCGGATCTGCAGCTCGCGGTGAGGTTGAGCGGGTGAAGCAACGTCTTGCCGTACCCGCCTGCGTCACGCAAATG
>NW_009620670.1:4102-5521 GCF_000690535.1 Cariama cristata | reverse complement strand
TTTTGCTTCTTTTAGAAGCTGCCGTTGGGTTTTGAGGCTGGTTTTTTTTTCGGTCACAGCTTGCCGGCGAAAACGACGGCAAGGATTGGTTTTTGGCAGGATTTTGGTTTTTTTTTCTTTTTTTGACTTTTTAAAGCCATTCCCCAGGCCGTTCTCATATCTCTGAGTACCGCCGGCAAAGAGTTTGCTCTACCAAATCCCTCCCTGCTTTGGTTTTCTCCGAACGACGGCAGCGGTTGGGACAGGCCGGTCTCCAACGATGACTTTTTTATGCGAAAACACGTAAAACCACCCGGTTATTTCCGCAGCGATGCGCTGACGCGACGGGCTTTACTGGAAGCGGCTCTTGAGGACACTTACCACTTGCTTCACGGCCGTAGAAGACTCTAAGCCGCTCCGAGTCCGCGGGGAACAATAATCGGGTTCGTTAGAGCTGTTTAAAACCCATTAGTCCTTCCTGCCGGCTTCGTTAGCTCTTGGCTTGTGCGTTCGGCGCAGATTTTAAGCGGCGCGTCTCCTCGACGGAGCTTTCCCGAGGGGGTTTTGCGGCCGTGCCTCGAAGAACCCCCTCGGTTTTGGGGACAGAGACCTCCAGGCGGCGGATTACGGGGTTGTACGTCGGAGATGGAGACGAGATCTCCGCTCTTAACGTCTCCCGTGGTCCCTCTCCGTCCCCTCGGCGCTCGGGGAGCCCCTTAAAACCCATTTCCCGAAGCTTTTTTAGGTGCCGAAGCCAAATCCTGGGGCGTTTCTCCCCCAACCCGGGAGCCCTCCGTTAATTTGCCGTTAAAACGACGGCAGATTATTCGGAGGAGGGGCCGATCGCCTCTTTTTTTTGCCCCCAAACTCTGAAATCAAGCCAGCGGGAGAGAAATGAGTTGGACGACGGAACTTTTTGGGTTTGTATTGCCAGAAACACCAAGTTTTCCTCCTCTGTGCCGGCCGCCGGTTGGCAGGGCTTCGCCTGGGCCTTACGAGGGAGTTTTGGGGCTCCGCGCCCTCGGTTATCGGGGCGCAAATTGAGTTTATTAACGAGCGGGGCGGTGATTTGGGAAGAAACGAAAAGCTCCGGGAGGGATTTACATCCTCAAACTCCCTGAGCCTGCGAGGGATTCGGGCTCCCTCTGTAGTCAGCAGAGAGAAAAAGGGAATTTGGGACTTTTTATTTAATTAAAACCGCAGCGAAACGAACCCCGTTTCTCCGTCACCACTCCACCTGACCGGCCTCCGTAAGAAAACGAGCTTGGCAATCCTCCTTCGCGTTTAATATTTACCGATTTCTTCTTCTTTTCAGTTATTCCCTCTCTGCTTGTTGGTTTTCTTCCGGCACATCCGACTTTTACTCGCGCTGGAGGAAAAAACCCGGCGACGAAACCGTTTCTCTCCCGTCTCCTCGTGAGATATCTCACGTACACCGCG
>NW_009620670.1:1979-3926 GCF_000690535.1 Cariama cristata | reverse complement strand
CCCCGGGGGAGGGCAAACCCCGGCCCCCGCCAGCCGAACGGACCCTCAGCTCTTCCCCTCTCCCTGCCACCCGCGGCGGGAAGCGCTCACCGTCCCAAATTATTGTAATTACGGGGTTGCGGCGCGGCTGTTGCGGCACTGACAATCCCCGGTTGAAGGTTGTGCCCTTCCGAAAGAGGACGGGGCGCGATTAATGCGCTTAAAGAAACCGGAGAGATGCCCGCCGCCGCTCGAAGCTGTTAATAATGCGTAAACGCCGGCGCCGGCTTCTTACAGAAGGCTTGAGAGGGCAGGAAAAATACCGAGGGGATCTCTTAACGACGCCACGGTTCATTTGCCGGCGGCGCGGGGAGCTCTGATCGCCTGTCGTGGCGATCCCCGTGTCTCTCGGCTTTCGCTGGACGAGGGGACGTCTCCGTCCCCCGTGAATATTGCATCAAATTGCGTCTTCGCCTCGCGGAGGAGATTATTTTCGGCGACGCTTTCCCCAAACAGGGATCCGGGAAGGAAGGCGGTGTTTCCCTCTCCCGGCGGACGCGTGCCGGGAGTGGAATGAGGGGTTTTGGGATGGTTGGGATGAGCGCTGAACCCTTTTTGTTTTGTCGCGGCAGGCTCGGGGAACAGTGCTACAGGGAGGCCATGGAGCAGTGCCACAACTACAACGCCCGGCTCTGCGCCGAGAGGAGCGTTCGCCTCCCTTTCCTTGATTCCCAAACCGGGGTGGCCCAAAGCAACTGCTACATCTGGATGGAGAAACGTCACCGAGGGCCGGGTACGCCGGGAAAACGCCGGGATGGGGACAAAGGGGTCGGTGCCTGTCATCGCCTCGGTTAATTTTGTTTTTTTTTCTTTAATTAAAGGTTTAGCCGCTGGGCAGCTTTACTCCTACCCCGCGCGGCGCTGGCGGAAGAAACGTCGTGCGCATCCGCCGGAGGACCCGAGGCTTTCCTTCCCTTCTATCAAACCCGGTAAATCCTTCCCACCGCCGCTTTCTTCACATGGGTTTGGGTTTTTTTGCCAATACCGTGCCCAAACAGCACCAAACGATGGTAAACATCGGTGAGGGTTGGTGAACCCCTTCACCGGACCCCGCTGCGGCGGGGAAGCTTGCGAACGCGGCTGGGTAAGGCGGGATGGCTGGGTAAGGTGGGATCTCGGCGCGTGCCAACCTTTCCCCCCTGATTTTTTTTTTTCCCCCCTCCGCCGGCTCCTTGCAGACACCGACCAGACCCTGAAGAAGGAAGGGCTGATCTCTCAGGACGGCAGCAGCCTGGAAGCTCTGTTAAGGACCGATCCCTTGGAGAAACGTTCCCTCCCGGATCCCCGCATCGACGACGACAGCCTGGGCGAGTTCCCTGTCACCAACAGCCGCGCGCGGAAGGTACGGCAGAGAGAGGATCTCTCCCCCTCCTCCTCTGCGTTGGGAAAGGGAATTTGAGGGTAAAACACGCACATCTCCCCCACCCCGCTCGGATTTTCCACCCCCTTCCTCTTCCCTTCCGCTTTCTCTGCGTCTTTTACCCGCGGCAGAAGGATTTGGCATGGATTTGGGGGATCTGGCCCCCAAAGTTCAGGGGAAGGGAGTGTGTGGCCCCAAAATTCAGGGAAAGGGAGTTTCTGCCTCCAAAATTCAAGGGAAGGGAGTTTCTGGCCCCAAAATTCAGGGGAAGGGAGTGTGTGGCCCCAAAATTCAGGGGAAGGGAGTTTGTGGTGGTCGTGAATCACGGTAACTGGTTCCAAAAGGGTTTTTGACTGGTTCCAGGTGGAAGTTGGTGGTGATGCTTGGCTGATGGTTTGGCCTCTTCCCGTTGCAGTTGGCCGACGGGCTGTGTTTAATGCCAGGGAAAAGGTGTTTTTTTCAACAGAAATTTTATGATTTTGCCCCGCTGGTGTTTCCCCCGTCCCTGCCCGGTGGGAAAGGGCTTTACGGGGCCGCTAACGAAGCCC
>NW_009620670.1:0-1946 GCF_000690535.1 Cariama cristata | reverse complement strand
GTTTGGGGGAGAAACAAATGAGTCGGGGAGAGAGGAGACGACGAATTTGTCGTCTTCTGCAGAAAAAGGGGCTGAGGTCTTCCCCCTTTCCTCCCTCAGCTGGATAATTGGGGTCCAGCAGCCCCGTTTCACCCTCATTTCGCACAATTCAGGAGCTTTTTTTTAAATATTAAGGCTTTACCAAGGTCTGGAGCCGCATAAAACCTTCCCCGCTCTCCATCCTTCGCCAGACTCGCCCAGGCTTTACCGTTAACTGACGCTGGGATCGGAGGAGCTCCCCCCTTTTTCTCGCTTGCAGCTGCAAATCGAACTTTAAACCCGCCGCCGCCGCCGTCGTAGCCGCTTTTTGCCGACGAATAGCCGCTTTTTGCCGCCGAAAACACCCCGCCGGCGTGAGGCTGCGGTTTAATTGATCCCCCCTCAAATAAACACGGGGCAGAGCAAGGTGCGCGGTACTGCGGTGTAATTTTACTAAAACACCCCGTATTTTCCCCTTCCTGGGGTTTTCTACGGTGCTTTGTAGCAGGAAAATTTTTTGGAAGCCTCGTGGCTTTTCTGCCTTTTCCTTGATTCTCTCCGAGCGTCTTCGTTGTGACTTTTTGGGGGATAAAATGTACCAAATCCCCTCTCCGTCCCCAAAACCACCGCATCCCTTCTCCTCCACCCGTAGGAAAGGTTCGGAAGGGATTCGACCGCCGCCGGGCAACCCGAGGCGGCGCTGACGGATCTCCCTCCCCAGTTTTCCCCCCCCTTTTTCCCTTGGATCTGTGCCGAGGATTTGTCGACGATAACCCCTCTCCTCTTTCCTAGCGGATTCTCGAGCCGGATGACTTCCTGGATGATTTGGATGATGAAGACTACGAGGAAGATACGCCGAAGCGGAGAGGGAAGGGGAAAGCCAAGGTGAGGAGCAGCTGTGGCTGGTTTTGGTGATGTTTCCTGGCAAATCTGAGACGTTGCCGGTGCCGAAACAACCCCGACGCCTGCCGGGGCTCGACCACGTCCGTGTTAAACCTCACGTCGGGGAATATTTGGCCGTGCTTGACCTGGTAGGGCAGGCTGAGCGGAAAACACACCCCGGAGCCTCGGCTAACTCGGCGTTCGTTAACCACTAACGCCCGTTAGTCACCGAAAACCACCTACCGCGCGAGAAATAACGGCGGGGTGAGAGGAGGGGAGAGAGATCTCACCGGGATTTGCCCCTTCCCAACGTGGGAAAGACCCAGAGAGGATCCCGAGGGATCCGGGTCGTCACTCAACGCCTTCAGTCCTCGCCGCTCGCGTCCGAGGGCCGTTCCGGGCCGTACCCACTACGTGGCACTGTCGCATCGCGGGTTTTTTTGCCGATGCCGGAGCTCCGGTAGCGTCTTCCTCGCCACCCAGGAACCTTTTGGGTCCGAATTTGACCTAAACCTTGGCTTTTTTATTTATTTTTCTTCCCCCACCCGCCACCCCAGGGCAAAGGTGTCGGAGGGGCTCGTAAGAAACTGGACGCGGCTATTTTAGAAGACCGGGATAAACCCTACGCTTGCGACAGTGAGTACTAAAAACCTCGCCTCGCCCGGGAGCGGAGCAGGGCCGCCGTGCTTTGGGGAAATCCATCGGGTTTGCTACCAAAATTTGGGGTTTAAAACCTCAAAAAGGGAGATTTACGCATCCGGGGGAGGGGGGGGGCGGTGTTTTGGGAATTCCTTGGACTCTCAGCCCTCCTCCTCCGACGGGCGAAGACGGCTGAGAGTTTTCCCACCGGGAACCGCGGTCACCTCGCCCCGAGCAAAGGGCGGTGCAGCCACCCGGCACCTAGAAATGAGGAGAAATCTCTCCCGATCAGGCAAACACTCCCTCACAAAGGTTAAACCCCCCCTTCCTCGTTTACCCAACCAGCTTTCCCAGTTGGATCCCTGTCCCTCAGACTGGTTTCGAAGCCGACCGCCATCCCCGTCCTC